>NW_012106698.1:254577-267683 GCF_000951045.1 Mandrillus leucophaeus
TGAGCCGAGATCACACCACTGCACTCCAGCCTGGGCGACAGAGCGAGACTCCGTCTCAAAAAACAAAAAAAGCCTCAAAAAAGAGTTAATGTTTTGCACTTTTTTCTTCTGAATGTCTTCTGTACTTGCTTTGACACTGTAATTCTGGGGATTTTTATTACTATTTTAAAACAATGGAATTTAATTTGCTAGTACTTTACGGCCACATTGATATATGAAATTGATTTATACATGTGATTGTATTCCGTTACTGTGTGTGTCTGGGCTCTTTGTACCAAATGTATTCAGTTTTGAAACTCTAGTCTTGTAGAAAAAAAATCCTTCACATCTATATTTGGTCTCTAGAACAATTTAAAGATCATACAAATAACATATTTGATCTTTGAGATTTAGTGGAACTCACCTGCAAGATTATCTAAGTATTCTGCTTTTTTTCTTTTGGTAACAGATTCTGATTGTTTTATCTTGCCTTACTTTATGAATTTATTCCCTGTCTTGCTAGGGATACTGTTAACATACAGAAAGCAAATGCATTTTTTGTGTGGCATCCATCTGAAATGTCATATAAATATATTCATCCAGTAGGTACTAAATAAACAATGCAGCAGTGCCAGTTTTCATTACTCACAGAAACAACTTCGATATATGTCCATGTATATGTTGCATATCTTTGTAACGTGAACTCATGATAGATATTCTTTAAAAGATAGAATGTAGATTAAAAATAAAAATCTCACACAACCTAACCTCCTGGAAATAAATTTTAATCATTTTACATATGCCCTTTCAATTACATATATTTTAACAAACTTAAAGTTCATGCTGAAATCTGTTAAAAAGCATATAGGGAGTGTATTGGGCAGAATGGTAACACTGAAAGATAAGAGGTCCTAACCCCTGAAGACTATAGATGTTACCATATAAGATAAAGTTTTTGCAGATGTGATTAAACATTTTGAGATAAAATTATCCTGGATTATGCAGGCTGTCTCAAAATGCTGTGAAACATATCCTTATAAGACTGAGGCAGAGGGAGATTAGTCACACACACACACACACACACACACACCACGGCAAAGTACAGCCAGAGACAGAGATTGGAGTAATGCGGTCACAAGTCAAGGAAGCCAAGAAATGCCAATAGCCACCAGAAGCTAGAAGAGACCAGGAACGCGATTTTTTTCCTGAACTTGTCCCTACGGCCTTCAGAATGAGGCCCACAACTTGATTTCAGACTTCTGGTCTCCAGAACTGTGAGAAACTACATCTCAGTGATTTCAAATCACCAAGGTTGTGTTAATTTGTTACAGTAGCCACAAGGAAAACATACAGAGAGCAATAGCTTACAACCTTAAGCTTCAAGTATATGAATAGATGTGTAATAGTCCTTCATCTGTTTTACTATATTTTATTTAATCAACAAATATTTTATTAGACACTTAAGCTACGTAAAGTTTTTATTTTAAAAAAATTCTTAGATGAACAAACTTCACCTGTTCTGTATCTCATTAACACCAGCTGCACATTAGATTAAGCAGGAGACTTTAAAACAGCATTGCTGGCAGGGCATGGTGGCTCACGCCTGTAATCCCAGAACTTTGGGAGGCCAAGGTGGGCAGATCACTTGAAGTCTGGAGTTTGAGACCAGACTGGCCAACATGATGAAACCCCATCTCTACTAAAAATACAAAAAGTAGATGTGGCACATGCCTGTAATCCCAGCTACTCGGGAGGCTGAGGCAGGAGAATCACTTGAACCTGGGAGGCGGAGGTTGCAATGAGCCAAGATTACGCCACTGCGCTCCACCCTGGGCAACAGAGTGAGACTCCGTCTCCAAACAAAACAAAACAAAAAAACAGTAGGGGTTGGCCCACACCTGCACATATTTTGACCTAAGTTCCCTGGCCTGGATCTAAAACATCAGTAATGTTAAAACTCCACAGGTGATTCTACTGAGCAGTAAGTGAGGACATCTGATCTACCTAACGACGTGTCTTGTGCTAAGGATTGTATAGAACAAAACAGGTGTTGATTGAATACTCATATGACTAGCAAACACATGCAAATTACATAAAATTTATAAATATTGTAGAACTGGATGGAAATATTAAAAATACGTGTAAGATTAACTATATAATGTGATAAACTAAAATATTTTCAAAAATTGTATGACTATGAAACAGATTCTCATGAGAAAATGTGAGATTTGACTATTAACATGTTGGCAAATATATCCAAATTACCTTTATATGCCTCATCCACCTCAAGAGTTCCTTAACTTATAGAAAGTATTGCCAAATGTTCAATTCCATATAGTTTGAAAAATCATTATACTTAACCTAGTGCTTTGAATTTTTGTACATCCCAGTATTTTATACATGTGTAAACACAGTAATTAGAGTCAAAAGTACTTATTTAGCTATAAAAGATGTAACTACATGGAAGTAATGTTCATCAACTTTATAATTTCTCTTTGACAGTATCACATGCACAATTAAAATATGACACTTGGAGCCTTCTATTTCTCTCCAATTCTGGATTTACTGAGAGCAGTGATAGCATGTTCTTTCCTATGCTGGATTGTGCTCATCTGGAACACAAAGCCTAAATGTAATATGGTCAAATGTTTTACACCTCATCAAGTCAAGCATGTCCAGATGCCAAGTCACTGAAAGTAACTCTTCCAATGGCAGCATCTGCCATCTTGGAACACTAGATTGACTTCCCCACGTGCATTATGTTTGTTTTTTATTCCTTCTCTTTCCTAAAGAAACAAGCATTTCCTAGTTACTTAGAACATTCCCATAAGTCTTTTAGGACCAAAAATTTCCCATGATGATACAAGACAAGGGCTTTATAATGAACAAAATTTGAATTTCTATGTGATTCTCTCTCAAATGTTAATGTTTTAAAGAGTTTGCATTTCTTCTACAAACATGAAGTTAAAATAAATGAGTGGTTAAAACCATTATGTTTTTGTTGGAAAAAAACAGTGATAGAAATAATTATATTTTTGTGGTGAGAATGCTTAAAATCTACTCTTAGTAATTTTCAAGTATACATTTTTATTGATACAGTCACCATGTTTTAAATTAGTTCCTTAAAGGTCTTCTTCCTAACTGAAATTTTGTATCTTTTGATCATCATCAGCCCAATCACCACCCTGTCTCCCAATGCCACCCTGACCTCTGGTAACCACTATTCTAAGTCTTTGTTTATATAGATTCGTCCTTGTTAGATTCCACAAGTAATAGGCTTTAAAATAGCCCAGAGTGGATTTTAGGTGTTCTCATTACACACATACACACACGATAAGAATGTGTGGTAATGCATAATTAACTTTATTTAGCCATTACACTATATATACATATATCAAAACGGAATTTTGTACTCCGTAAATATACACAATTTTAATTGTCATAGAAATAAATTAGAAAAATTCCTATGACATAGCATATTAAGAGCAAATGGGAGACAAGTTGTCAGAGCCGTTATAAATTTCAGAAAATTGTATTCATATACTTTTTTTTACTTTGTGGAAAGACTGCATGAAATATTAATTGCTATTTCCTTAAAATAATGTAAAATAGATTGAGTTCTTGGAAGGTTGTTAGAGATTTTCCTGTTTATATAAATCTTTGTATGTCTATATGTATCCAACCTGAGAATACAATTATTAAACAGTACAACCTTGCACTGTTACAGAAAGTGGATTTTATGAGTGATATATAATAGATTTATATTTTTAGGTATAATTCTTAGGTGCAAATCCAATATATATATTATAGAAAATTTTAATTACCAACAATTTAAAAACTGTCATAATTCTAACTTTTTTCCAAAAGAAATATCATGTATAGGTCACATCCAGACAGAGTTGTGAACGGAATCCACTGAATCCTACTCTAGGGGCAAGGCTTTTTCTCCGTGTTCTGCACGTGCCTCACTTGTTCAGAGCACCCATTCCTTGTCCTCGAAATTTATCCATATGCTGGACTTCTGGCTGGATGACTGCCTACAGCAGGCTGGGCTCCATAAATGTCTTTGCAGAATTTCAGGACACACACACACATCACCTCACACTAAATGAATGATGGCTATAGGAAATCACTATGAGTTAGTGATCCTCATCTAGGAGTAACCAATATGAACAATTCATTACTCACTCAACTCCACATACATGGCATGAGGAAAAATGACGGTTCCTCTGGCAGAGGCCCAGGCTTTTTAACCTTCATCTTCCCCTTCTAGCCTGCACATGGCTTTGTCTTATCTGGTTTCTGGGTGTAGATGTGCAACCCTGTCCTCTGTCCTCTGCCTTCTGTTTTAAACTTAGATCTGTAAACTGTGATCTTGATAGTTCAGTTTCCAGTAAATGATTTCTAATTGAGGAATTCCAACCACAAGAATATAGGAACACATGGAAGAACTTCAGGAGTGTTGGAAACAGAAGCAAACCCTTTCATATCAAAAAACTTTAGTTTCCCAAAAGTGTGAGACTTCCTTGTAACTTGTGCGAAAAATACTTTATGCATGCATGTGAATTTCTTTGAGTAGGAGAGAAAGAATTGGAGGCATAAAATAAAGATTACAGGATGTTCTTTTCATACTCGGCTAAAGAATTTCCCAATTCCTAGTAAAAATTAACATCAGGTTGGATTATCTGTGGAGTATAAAGTAAGAATACACTTTCACGTGGAGGGATTATAAATGAACGAATGTCATTTGTAGCAACAGGAGAAAAAAGGAAGGTACATTGTTGACTGAGGAACTCTAGGATAATCACTAGAATCCAGGAAAAACATGATGGTTAAATGTGACCAACCCTGCAGATCAGTGGAAGAGTGAGAGCTGTCACAGTCACAATTTCTTTTATACCAGCTTCCCATATAGAGTTATTTAAGATACTCTCACAAAGCATATAGAGAGATGCTCCTCAACTTCTGATGCGTTACCTCCAGATAAACCCATTATTCAGTTGAAAATATCTGAAGTCAAAAGTGTATTTTTTCAGTTATTATATTTTCCACTTATGATGGGCTTATCAGGATGTAACCCCATGTAAGTTGGGGAGCACACTGAATGCCTATCACTTTCATACCATCATAAAGTAGATAAATCATAAATTAGGGATGTAAATCATATTATGTATATGCATTTTATGAAACATTTGTATATGCACAAATACATATTTTAAAAGCTTTCGCAATTATATTTCTCTATCTTGCTATGTTTCCATGCAAAAACTCTAAATATAACAAAGTAACACATTGAATTCAGCAACATATTGGTGGTTCCTGGACTGACACTTGCTCCTGCAAATGCACAGTGCAAATGCACCTCTTGCAAGAAGAGCTGCAGCTCCTGCTGCCCTATGGGCTGTGCCAAGTGTGCTCAGGGCTGTGTGTGCAAAGGGACACCAAATAAATGCAGCTGCTGCACCTGACCTGAGAGCAGTCCTGCTCCCAGATGTATACAGAGCGACCTGTAAAATCCCGAAATTGTTCTGATACAACCCTGGCCCATTTGCTACATATCTTTTTCTATGAAATACGTAAATGAAAATCGAACCCTCTGCCAGGTGCGGTGGCTCATGCCTGCAGTCCCAGCACTTTGGGAGGCTGAGGCAGAAGGATCATGAGGTCAGGAGATCAAGACCATCCCGGATAACATGGCGAAACTGTGTCTCTACTAAAAATACAAAAATTAGCTGGGCATGGTGGGGCACACCTGTAGTCCCAGCTACTTGGGAGGCTGAGGCAGGAGAAAGGAGGCGGAGGTTTCAGTGAGCTGAGATTGCACCGCTGCACTCCAGCCTGGGCGAGAGCAAGACTCTGCCTCAAAAAAATAAAACAAAATAGGACACTCAGCTTGAAAAAAAAATACATCAGTATTGACAGGTTAGACAAAAACACAAAGATGTTTTAAAGGATGAAAAAATATACTACTGTAATTTACTGCATTAGCCAATTTTGAGGAGAATGCGTATGATGTTGTCTCTAAATGGCGAGAACATCTGGCAAAATTTAACGAACATTTCTAACTAAAAAAAAATTGCACAGTTTGCTTTCCGTATCTGCCAGTTCTTCAGGTGCAAATTCAACGAATCACAGATTAAAAATATGTAGAAGCTGAGCCTGATGGTGCACCTATAGTACAAGCTACTTGGCAGGATGAGGTGGGAGGATCACTTCAGCTCAGGAGTTTACCTGAGCTAAGCAGTACAAGACCCAGCCTGGGCAATATAGGGAGCCTCCATCTCTTTAAAAGAAATTCAAAAATTTTTAAAAATGCAGTACAAACACCTACACAACATTTGTATTGCATCAGGTATTATAATAGCTTAGAGATGATTCAAAGTATACAGGAAGATGTGCATGGGTTATATACAAATACTATGCTATTTTATATAATGGGCTTGAGCATCCACAAATTTTGAAGTGTGTGGGAGTCCCCAAACAAATTTCCCATGGATGCCAAAGGGACTGTATTTCCTTACTTCGATATAGGTTATATAGCAAAACTCAATCACAAATAATATAACTACTGGAGGATATTAGAAGCAGTTTCATTAAAAGTAAGAAAATATTAAAAATGAGTAAATTTTCCTAGAATTCATGCAAATTCAATCACAGTATAAAAAGAAATAAAATGTAAATAATTAGAAAAAATAACCCAAACAGGCATTACTAGTAAATAATCTAATTGTTTACTTAAAAATCCGAGATAATCAACTGAGGCTATCATAAAAATCAGCACATTCAGTAAGGTGAGTACATAACAGACAAAATTATCCTATAAAATATTTAAGTGAAACATGGTGAAATTGAAATCTCAATTGATATTAAATAAATTCAATTGTACTTAGGATTGAATAAAACCAGTAATAAAAACAGCAAAATAAAATTGTCTAAGGCCTTAATAAGATAACTATAAATCATCATTGAAAGACATTAAAGTATTGAACATAAGAAAAGACATACGGGACAGGTACAGTAGCTCACACTTGCAATCCCGGCACTTTGGGAGGCTGAGGCAGGCGATCACCTGAGGTCAGGAGTTCAAGACTAGCTTCACCAACATGGAGAAATCCCATCTCTACTAGAAATACAAAATTAGCCAGGCATGGTAGCGCACGCCTATAATCCCAGCTACTTGGGAGGCTGAGGCAGGAGAATCACTTGAACCCAGGAGGTGGAGGTTGTGGTGAGCCGAGATTACTCCATTGCACTCCAGCCTGGGCAACAAGAGCAAAACTCCATCTCCAAATAAATAAATAAATAATAAAAAAAAGAAAGAAAGAAAAGATATACTATATGTATGTGTGGATGAAAAGACTCAACCTGATGAATCTCTCAATCTTCTCTCAATTAAGTTATTCATTCAGTGAAAATTTCAATAGAATTTTTAAGCTGACAAGATGATCTCAAATTTCACTTGCAAAAATAAAAACTATAAGTGTCCTAACATTTGTTGAAATACACTAATTAAAGTTGAAGTGTAATATTGACATAAAAATACACAAAATATCAATGTAACAGAATTGAGAATACAGAAACAAACCAAAGAAGATATAAAATGTTTTTGTAGATAAAGGTATTATTCTAAGTCAGAATACTTCAATAATGGTATTGGAACAGTTGGGGAGGGAGGAGATATATATGTATATATACATATATAAAAATCACATATATAAATGTGTATATATGTAGATATGTATAATCACAGGTGCAAATTAGATCTAATTCACACCATATCCAAACATAAATTCTAGTCAGAATAGAGAGTTAAAGATTTTTATGCTCTAAAAGAACTAGAAGAAAACAGACCAATACTGGTATAATCTTACATAGCAGATTGAAAGGAAAAGACATTAACAAAATATTGACAAATTTAAATATATAATATGAAACTCTCATACTACAAAAAACAGTTAAAAAAGAAAAGTACGAAGAACTGTGTGCAACATTTAACAAAAGACTGTTATCTATAGTACATGAATAACCTTTAAAAATGCAGGAATGTAACAGCCATTAAGGTAGAAGATTCATAATAAGAACGACTCAAAAAAGAAAAATTGTCTTAGTTGACAATTTTTTCAATTTTAATTTTAATTTTAATTTGAAAAAGTCTGACAATCAAAAAAATTCATGTATTTTGATACACTACATTTACTTTTGGGAATCATTTCTACAAAAATACTCTATACTGTGTACAGTATCAAAAATTTTCAAAGTCATGTCTATAATTAGGAAAATCTTTACATAATATGTTGCAAGCTCTACTATGAAATATATAAAGGGAGAATTGAAATTCATCGTCTACAGCAACATAGAGGGAACTGGAAGTCATTATGTTAAGTGGGATAATTCAGACACAGAAAGACAAACATCGTATGTTCTCATGCATGTGTGGGTGCTAAAAAAGTTGATTTCAGCGGGGTGTGGTTCCTCACACCTGTAATGCCAGCACTTTGGGAGGCTGAGGTGGGTGAATCACCTGAGGTCAGGAGTTCAAGACCAGCCTGGCCAGGATGACAAACCCCCGTCTCTACTAAAAATACAAAAATTAGCTGGGTGCGGTAACAGTCACCTCTAATCCCAGCTACTCAGGAGGCTGAGGCAGGTGAATTCCTTGAATCTGGGAGGCAGAGGTTGCAGTGAGCTGAGATTGCACCATTGCACTCCAGCCTGGGAGACAAAGCAAGACTGTCTCAAAAAAAAAAAAGGGTTGATTTCATGGAGGTAGAGAGTAGAATGATGGACACCATAGACATCATAGGCTGGGAATGATGAGAGATTAGTGGGGGGAAAGAGAATGAGTTGGTGAATGGATACAAACATGCAGTTTGATAGAAGGAATAGGTTCTAGTGTTAAATAAAATAATAGGGTGACTACAGTTAATAACATATTGTATACTTTAAAACAGCTAGAAGACAGGACTTGAAATATTCCCAACACATAGGAAGGATAAGTATTCCAGGTGACAGATACTCTAAATACCCTGACTTGGTTATTATACACTCTGTGTATGTAACAAAATATCACATGTACCCCATAAATATATGCAAATATTATGTATCAATAAAAATGAAGAATAAAACTCATTTGTATAATGATCTGTAAGATGATGAAAAAAGTATATGTCTTATCTAGAAAAAATATGATTAGTTTAAAAACATGTTAAAATATAACACATTCACTCCATCATCGCCTAATGGATACTATCTGCCCTGCTGTGATCGCTCTCAAACCTATAATATGTAGGAAAAAAATGTCATCAGAGAGGACATCAATGTGGAATTAGGGAGTCATATTTTTGTACAGATTTTAAATCTACTGTTACTCACTTTGTATTAGGAACTAAGGCAAGAGAGAGAAAACAAAAAATGAGTAATTAGTCATTAGTTCACTCACTAGTCCCTGTGTAGTAAAAACTTCAATTTTAAGAAAACAAAAACAGTTCACAGGTAAGTATGATATAAAGCTGCATCACATGATCTTGAGAGAGAAACCACATACAGGTGGGCTTCTTGAGGGAGATGGCATTTTAGCCAGGGCTTCAGTGATGGCTAAAAATCTGAAAGGCTAGGACAGAGCACGTACAGATGTCAGATGAAGGGAACAGGATGTGCCGAGCTGCAATGTGTCTGGTGTGTGGTTAGAACAGGGTGTTGCCTAGTCCTGCCAGACCACTGAGTACGCGAAGCAGTGGAAGGCAAAGGTACCAAAGGGAGGTTTATGTCCTCTGATATGGAGGGACACCAGCATTGCAAACATTCACAGCTTAACACAGCAGGTGCATCTAGGAAGATGGCTGTTGTCTCAGCTTAGGATGGATTTAGCAACAGGCAGAGCTTCACCAAGTGGGAGGGAGGGACAGCACCATCAAGTAAGCAGACTCAGCATCCTTTGCCCTCCTCCCCTCCCACAGACACTATTTTTTCTAAATATTTTTCCCACTGATTTTACTTCTAAGCACTTAAAAAAAAAAAAACTTAAGCTATGTTTTTCCATATTTCCCAAAAAAACACTTTGCCTATCTCTAACCAGAGTCTTTAACTACCACACAATACCTAGAATAGAATAACTATGGTTTATATGTGTTTTTTAAATAAATAAAAGCCTTAAAGATCATTCAATGCAATCCACTTCTCTTACAGATGAGGCAACTGAGGCATATTTCTTGAAAAAATGATTAGCAATGAGGGTTAACCATCGTGATTTGCCTGAGATAGCAAACAGGTGTCTAGCATTATGTGAGACAAAGTAGCGCTTTTGTTTCATAGGAATTGACTCTGAACTACAGGCAAATGGTAGCTAAGGGTGTGGATTATTTGGGGTTACTGCAATAAAATTTAACATTTTGACAAGAGACTTGTTAAACTGTACTGAAACTGAACATCTTGCACCAATTGGGCTTACTAATGCACAAAATACATTGCTTTTTTGGAAGCTGGCTATTTGTAATTCTTCCTTTACATTTAACCAAGCAGACAGTTAATTCTGTAGAAGGAAGAAAAAAGATGCATGGATTATTAATGGATAAAAAGATTAACTCTGATGGCGAGTTCAGTTTCCATCTGGGAGGGCAAGAAAAGGTAAGTTAAAAATATTTCTTTCATTGAAAATCAAAGTATTTTATTCAAGAAGAATGGCTTTGTATTAGACTGGCAAAGAATAAAGGATGAGAGGCAATGTATGGTAGCAGGTTTGAATTACAATAAAAATTTCTCAGCTAGATTCACTAGGGAAGTTTTACTTCTTTCAAGAATTTTTAAAATCTTGAACTTGAAAGAATATCAGCTTTTCTTTTTTAAACTATCCATCTTTATTCCCATACCACGCCAAGAAAATCCAATAATTAAGCCCATAGAGGCAATACAATACAAAATCAGAGATTATGCAGACAATGAGTTTGACAACTGAACATTCCATCAGACACATAGTTTGCCTTATCTATTCCCATTCCAAAGCCCAAGGGTTACATGGCCTTGTACAGACACAGGAAGTCAGGACTGTACCCCGTCCACTTCACTATGCATAATTGAAATCACACTGCAATATATAAAGAAACTGACAGCTCTGGCTGTCTTCTCTACAGATCAGTACACATTTTGAGAATTCTAGTGTTCTTTTGCAGACAATTTCCCCAAAATATAAAATAACTTTGGAATTATAATCCTTAAAATACGAAACTATAAGTTGTCATTAAACTAATGGCAAAGATAGACTCATAAAAATTATTCAATGTGCTTTATCATAAACATCTATTAGCAATTACCCCACCTGATTTCAAATAGAATTCAAGGTATTTTATTTATAATAACAACCACACACACATACTGTATGGAAAAGCGCCCCTGCAAATGGAAACATTAACAGAATACAGTAAGAGATAATTAAACTGCATACATTAACATCGGCAGCTCAAGTAAATGAAAACTGAAAGCACCTAACACTGGTATCAGTAGCTTTGTTTTCCAAGGACTTAGAGTTGCTCTCTATCCAAATAGAAGTTAAATTCTAAATAAGCTAAAAGGACAAACATCTCCTGGGAAGTTGTATAGCATGAAAATGACAGATCCAGAAAAGCTTGTCTATACTTTAGAAAGTATCTGTGTATATCAATTCTATTTTATCTAATGCTGTAATTTTTCAGGAAGTTTATATAGATAAACATTCATTTTCTAAGTATTTAACAAGTAAGTACTATGTGTTAGCCAAGACTTAACACATGAAGGGGAAAGGGGTTCAGACACAGAAATAAATCTCAGTTGTAAACACAAGTCCAGGCATCAATGCATTCAACTTCCTTCTCATGCACTATTATTCTTCCATCTTTGATACCCAAGAAACCCGGTAGAATACAGAAGGAAGTCAATTTTTTTTTTTTTGCAAACATGCTTTCTAAAAAGGCAAAAGATGAAGTAATTTAAGAATAATATTATATTGCAAAATTATTGTAAATGATGACTCTACCTGATTGTTTCCATCTTCAGCTTGTTCCTTAGCTGATCAGTGAGTTATCTCAAATAATATTACGTGGGAATCAAACTTACCCAGAAGGAGGTGGCATTCCAGTTGATGAAGTGGATGCTCCACGTGTGCTGGGGTCCGGAACAAGGAAGCTTCGCAGTCTGAAGTAAAAAGAAAACAGGGAACGTCAAGTCTGCCTTCCTCCTACATTAACCATTAACTACTAAGTATCTAACAACCAAAAACCAGCTTGCAAAATTCCTGATAGTTTAAGACCCAGGACGGGTAATTTGTAAAGGAAAAAGGTTAATTGACTCACAGTTCCACATGGTTGGGGAGGCCTCACCATCAAGGCAGAAAGTGCAGGGGAAGCAAGTTACATCTTACACGGGAGCAGGCAACAGAGGGTTTGTACAGGGGAACTCCCATTTAAAAAACCTTCAGATCTCGTGAGACTTATTCACTACCAGGAGAACAGTATAAAGGAAACTGCCCTCATTATTCAATGATCTCCACCTGACCTCACCCTTGACAGGTGGAGATCATTGCAACTCAAGGTGAGATTTGGGTGAGGGCACAGCCTAACCAATCAACCACTGGGCTGTTCTCCAAGGTTGATTTTGAATCAAGCAATGCTTCCCCAAACTCTACTCTCTGGTGCTGACTCCTTATATCTTTTGTGCCTTTATATGGGTGACACTGGAGGCTGACATTGGAAAGGAAATCTAGTACATTATTTAGAGGTGAAATGCTAACTAGACATACCTGGAGTTCCTCAGTCAGAAAGATCTTTGCTAACACACTCCTAAGATGTGATGCCTGAGACGCTAGCCTCCACTGTCACGATACTCATCACAGAAAATTTCAATTGCATTCTAGGTAGAATAGAGTCTCCGGACAACACAGCCAGGAATTCCCAAGTATCCATAAATATAAAACAAGAAAGAATATCATACTAACAGGACGTGGGCTCTCTGTGTTCTACAAAACAAAATAAAATGGGTCTAATCCTTTAATTCAAACATGGACATGTAATTCTGTTCTTTTTAAATATGTTTATATTTTTGGATCGATTTTTGGCAGAAACATAATTTTGTCAGTCTATGTATGAGCCATCAAAACTAAA
>NW_012106698.1:268508-270057 GCF_000951045.1 Mandrillus leucophaeus
AAGCTACTGTGAATCAAAGATTCATATCATAATTTTGGGATTTTCTATCTTTATCCTTTTGTGGTAATCAAGTTTTCTGGGTGTAAAATTTAGTTCTTATTTTCAAGTGGTTTTCTGTTAATTTGGAGGATCACTAAACTTCAGATTACTTTTATTTTTTCCTGTTATTTTAAACTTACACAGAGAACACTTTTACTGGGGTTCTGGAACTTGTTTGTACTGGCTGGTAAGAGATGATTATTAAATTATCAGGAATTTTGCGAGCTGGTTGTTAGATACTTAGTAGCTGAAATTGGCCATGAGGGGAGTACTGATATCACAGAAATCAGCAAATCTATAAATTAGGGTCCTCCCCACCCCCCATGGTGCTTAAACATGTACTAGCATGTCACTGACCAATTCATTCCCTCTGTGAGATGTTTCATGCAGGCACATCCCTGGAGTAGTTCAGCACAGACTATCAGAATGGCCTGCACTCAGGCGCTATCGCTGTAGTACAGGCCACTTTCCTTCCCACAGATACACTGACTCCTCAACAAGCTTCTGTATTAGTTTGTTCTCACACTGCTAAGTGCCAGTAATAGCAGTGTACAATAGCAATAGTACATATTTAAGCACCACCAAGTGAGGGGAGGCTCCAATTCGTAGATTTCCTAATTTGCTAATTTCTGTGATATCAATACTCCCCTCAGGACCAATTTCAACTACTCAGTATCTAACAACCAGCTTGCAAAATTCCTGATAATTTAAGACCTAGGACTGGGTAATTTGTAATGGAAAGAGGTTTAATTGACTCACAATTCCACATGGATGATGAGGCCTCTCAATCACGGAAGAAAGTGCAGGCGAAGCAAGTCACATCTTACACGACAGCAGGCAAGAGAGGGTTTGTACAGGGGAACTCCCATTTATAAAACCATCAGATCTCGTGAGACTTACTCACTACCAGGAGAACAGTATAAAGGAAACTGCCCTCATTATTCAATAATCTCCACCTGGCCTCACCCTTGACAGGTGGAGATCATTGCAACTCAAGGTGAGATTTGGGTGAGGGCACAGCCTAACCAATCAACCACTGGGCTGTTCTCCAAGGTTGATTTTGAATCAAGCAATGCTTCCCCAAACTCTACTCTCTGGTGCTGACTCCTTATATCTTTTGTGCCTTTATATGGGTGACACTGGAGGCTGACATTGGAAAGGAAATCTAGTACATTATTTAGAGGTGAAATGCTAACTAGACATACCTGGAGTTCCTCAGTCAGAAAGATCTTTGCTAACACACTCCTAAGATGTGATGCCTGAGACGCTAGCCTCCACTGTCACGATACTCATCACAGAAAATTTCAATTGCATTCTAGGTAGAATAGAGTCTCGGGACAACACAGCCAGGAATTCCCAAGTATCCATAAATATAAAACAAGAAAGAATATCATACTAACAGGACGTGGGCTTTCTGTGTTCTACAAAACAAAATAAAATGGGTCTAATCCTTTAATTCAAACACGGACATGTAATTCTGTTCTTTTTAAATATGTTTATATTTTTGGAT
>NW_012106698.1:270107-293720 GCF_000951045.1 Mandrillus leucophaeus
CAATAGCAATAGTACATATTTAAGCACCACCAGGTGAGGGGAGGCTCCAATTCGTAGATTTCCTAATTTGCTAATTTCTGTGATATCAATACTCCCCTCAGGACCAATTTCAACTACTCAGTATCTAACAACCAGCTTGCAAAATTCCTGATAATTTAAGACCTAGGACTGGGTAATTTATAATGGAAAGAGGTTTAATTGACTCACAATTCCACATGGATGATGAGGCCTCACAATCACGGAAGAAAGTGCAGGGAAAGCAAGTCACATCTTACACGGGAGCAGGCAAGAAAGGGTTTGTACAGGGGAACTCCCATTTATAAAACCATCAGATCTCGTGAGACTTATTCACTACCAGGAGAACAGTATGGGGGAAACTTCCCTCATCATTCAATTATCTCCACCTCGCCTCACCCTTGTCAGGGGGAGATTATTACAATTCAAGATGAGATTTGGGTGGGGACACCATATCAGCTTCTTGACATTGTTTGTCAGCTTTTGCAGGACTTAAGAAAAACAATGTGCCTTAAAATCAACTCAAAACATGAGTTGGGACAAATTAAAGGAGGACTAACTTTCCATCTATCAGTCACAAATCTATTATTCTGGCTTCTGCAATAAGATTTAATACAACCATGTGCTCCTGATGGTGTATAAGGCTCCATATTTTCACAAAATACCTTCTCAGTATACAAATAAATGGAATCATGTTCAATGTCATTTCAGTATTATTTGTATTTTATTGTATGTTTTTGCCAAACACTTATGCATGAACAGTATATGTTAAAATTAAATCACAGATAATTGCTGGATGTATTGAACACACAAAAAGAAATCATTTTAAGTACATGAAAGATTTACTACCTAGAAAAAAATGAGGAAAATGGTAGTTTTTCCTGTCCTTTTTTTTTCTGGTTTCAAGATGATGTGAGGATACTAAATTAGGCTTGAGCATTCTGTGGTGTAGTTCTGCTTTTCAAAGGTCAGTAATGATTTCTGCCATGTAAGTAGAGGAGATGACTGAATTCATGTCAACACTTTCCTAGCTCCTGGAAGAAGGTGTAAGTTAATAACCACATACAACCACACACACACACCCAGAGGAGTCAGGAGCTGGAAATACATGTTACTTATTAGCAGGGGTGTTTAATGACAAGGTCACATACAAAGTCAAGATTTATATTCCTGTGAGTTTGTGGTAGGAGTCACTTAACTTGGTGATAAAATTAAAATAATGGATACCAACTAATCTCGAGGGTGTTTTATTCCCCAAGTAGTAGATATTTATAAAGGCCTGGGGATCCCTTATTATGAGAAAGGAACTGACAATTATTTATTTTTTCATATCAAGGTGTTCTCTCCATAACCGATATAGCTAAACAAGAAATCACAAGTATTTTATTATTATTATATTATATACTTGCCTAAAAATAAGTGATATTATAGACAATGAATAATTTTCTTACAACTGAATTTATAATTCTGCTATGCAAATAGGACTGTGTAACAAGAGTAGTCCCAGATTGAATTGTGTTGTTGTTTTTGACTCGGAAAGAAAAAAGCAGCCCCGACCTCCACGAACTGATCTGGTTCTCACAGCTAAGTCATGCTGTCTTTTATTGCACATAAATAATCTCACAGAACACCCACTTCAGTCAAGGGCACTGTGAAACTCATAACAACCAAATATCTCCTCTCACACTAAATGAGTGGCAGCTACTTCTTTATCAATCACATCAGTTGCCTCTGCCCTTCCTATAGATAAGATTTATAGAAATGCTCAATCATATTTTTCTGACAACACCCAATCCAGAATGAATTTCCACTTACATGACCCTCTCAAATCACGCAGGCTAGCCCAAATGTGATAAGAAGTGCTTTCTCATGCCCTCTTACTGAGACACCCGATGATTCCCCACGGTGTGTGTTCTTTCTACCTGCAAGGAGCACTCACCCAACTTATCTAACCAAAGGTATATCCTAGTGGTCTTTAGCTGGAAAGCATTGACAGTATTCCTATACATTGTTTGGGTGAGGGAGAAGGGACAATATGGAGGAAGGTGAACAAGACAGCACAGTCCCGATTGCTTCCGGGTTCTTCATCACCAACTTTCCCGCGCCAGGGAAAGTGCAGGACAACCGAGAATGCGCCAGGTGACGTCAATCCGAAGAGATGGAAACTTACCCGGCCACGCCTACGGAGACGCCCCTATCACGCCCTTATCCCGCCCACTGCCCTCCCACTTCCAGTACCAATGCATAAAAGTCCGCCGCCGGGCGGTATGACTTCCTGGCGCCTTTTACTTGTGGACTAGAGAACCTCATCTGAGAGCGCCGGCACGACTTCCCTGGCCCTTTGCTGCGGACCAGTGAACCTCGCCTGAGGGTGTGTACGTATTTGCAATAAAAGGCTGCCGCTTTCTTATGTACTTTGGCCTCAAGTTTAATTATTTAGCTCTCCTAAGTTTAATTAAGACATATATAATCCTCATCCAGGTGCCAACAGTTTTCTTCACACTGAGAACATAACGGAAGAGCTTCTGTCATATTAATAAATACAATAATTTCCCTCATTTTCTTATGACAAGAGGAGGACAGGGGTGTGGATATTTGGTTCCAACTTTTGCAAATACAAGCGTCCATTTAAACCTAGATGACGGGTTGATAGGTGCCGCAAACCACCATGGCACATGAATACCTATGTAACAAACTTGCATGTTCTGCACATGTATCCCAGAACTTAAGTTTCTTTCTTTTTTTTTTTTTTAAGTCCATTTACAATTTTAGATGCTGAGATGTCCAAAATAGAACCCTCCAGGGATTGTCCTCTCCGCTGGAACACCTAATCAAACAACTATCCACATAAGAAAGGATCTTCATAAGAGCCAAAAATTAGGTGAGCTACCACAGTACCTGCTTTTAACGTCAAAGCAAGGGAAAAGGCACTGAAGAAGGTAATTATGACACCTCCCTTCCCCCTCACCAGCAGTGGCCACATGGTGCCCAGAGAGAATCTATGTGCTCAGGCGGGTGCAGTGATTGTGGGACTTTGCATTAGAACTCAATGCTGTAGCATCACAGTGGAAAGCAACACAGGGCAGAACTCAGCCAGCACTCACAGAGGGATCATTTAGACCAGCCCTAGCCAGAAGGAAATCGTCCATTCCAGCAGTTGGAATCTGAGTTCCAGCAAACCATGCCACCACAGGCTAAAGTGCGCTGGGGTTCTAAATAAACGTGAAAAGCAATCTAGGCCACAAAGACTGCAATGAATGGGCAAGTCCTGGTGTTGTGCTGGTCTTTGAGCCAATGGACTTGGGGTGCACGTGACTTAGTGACACACCAGCTGGGGCAACTAAGGGAATGCTTGTGTCTCTCCCCCCACAACTCCAGGCAGGGTAGCTCCAGGAGAGATTCCCTCCCTCTACTTGAGGAGAGGAGACGGGAGAGTAAAGAGGACTTTGTCTTATAACTTGGATACCAGCTCATCCACAGTAGAATAGGGTAACAGGTAGAGTTCTGAGGCCCCCATTTCAAACTCGAGCATCTGGAAAACATTTCTAGACACACCATGGCCCAGAAGGGAGCCCACTGCCTTGTTTTTTGTTTGTTTGTTTTTTGCTTTTGTTTTTTTGAGAGGGAGTCTTGCTGCATTGCCCAGGCTGGAGTGTAGTGGTGCGATCTTGGCTCACTGCAACCTCTGCCTCCCGAGTTCAAGCAATTCTCCTGCCTCAGCCTCCTGAGGCAGGAGAATTATAGCTGAGACTACAGGTATGTGCCGCCATGCCTGGCTAATTTTTGTGTTTTTAGTAGAGGTGGGGTTTCACTATGTTGGACAGGCTGGTCTCAAACTCCTGACCTCATGATCTGCCCACCTTGGCCTCCCAAAGTGCTGGGATTAGAGGCACGAGCCACTGCACCCGGCCAGGAGCCCATTACTTTGAATGGAAGGCCTCAGTCCTGGCAGGATTCATCATCTCCTAAATAAAGAGCCCATGGGCCCTGAATAAATATCAGTGACACCCAGGCAGTAGTAGCCATGGGCCTTGGGTAAGACCCAGGGCCATGCTGAATTCAGGTGTGACCCAGCACTTTCCCAGCTATGGTGGCCATAGGGAGAAACTCCCCCTGGTTGAAGAAAGAAGAGAGAAGAGTGGGAAGGATTTTGTTCTGTGGCTTGGGTGCCAGCTCAGCCACAGAAGAATAGAATACCAAGTAGATACCTAAGGTTCCTGAATCCAGGCCCTGGATCCCAGGTGGCATTTCTGGACCCACTCAGAGTTCTAGGGGAGCTCATTGCCCAAGTCTGGCTAGATTTGCCAAATCCTGGTTAAAGAGCTCTTGGACCTTGAACGAATATTTGTGGTAGCCAGGCAGTGGTTGCCATGGGTCTGGAGTAAGAGCCAGTGCTGTGCTGGCTTCAGGTCTGAACCAGCACAGTCCCAGTGGTGGTGGCCACACAGGTGCTTGTGTCATCCCTCTGCCAGCTCCAGGCAACTCAGCACACGGAGGGAGACTTTTTAGTTTGGAAAGTAAGGGAATAGAACAGAGTCTGTCCTGGTAACCCTAGGAACCCTCCCAGATTCCACCCAAGATCACCAAGGCAGTATCACTATGAGTCTGCAAGAGTCACAGCATTACTGAGCTTGAGGTGTCCATAATGCAGATACAGCTTCACTGAACAAAGATTTAGATCATAACATTCAATTCCCTTTGAATACTTGGAAAGCCTTCCCAAGAAGGATGAATACAAATAAGCCTAGAGTGTGATGACTACAATAATACCTCACTCTTTAATACCCAGACAGTGATAAACATCTGCAAATATCAAGACTATCCAGGAAAACATGACCTCACCAAATGAACTAAACAAGGCACCCATGACCCTACCCTGGGGTGACAGAGATAAGTGACTTTTCAGACAGAGTTCAAAATATCTGTTTCACACACAATAAAGAATTGCTTTGAGCCGTCCACACAGAGGCATGAGGTCTGAAACTGGAAGACAGCAGTCTATTGTGACTGATGTAAAACAAACAGAATCTAGGGGGAAACAATATCAAGACAGTGTTTTGATTCTGGATCTATTTTAACCATTGTGCACATCACCGATTTGCAAAGGGTGGTCCTCACAGGTGGCGCTGGCATCCCCCGAGCTTGTGAGGTATGTAAATAAATGGGCGCCTCGCTGACCTACTTTATCAAAATCTCAGCAGATGGGCTCTGGAACTGTGCTTCAGCTACTTCTCCAGGTGATGCCTATGCATGTAAAAGTTTGAAAATATGGTATAGACGTGGGTTGAATCTCTCAAAACTTAGAAATCACTTAAAGTCTGCCTCAGATCAATGTATCTACAGTACTTTGTGTACATATCTGAAGTGCCATCAGAGCAGCTAGCGCTCGCTCTCTCTCTCTCTCTCTCTCTCTCTCTCTCTCTCTCCCCCCCCCTTTCCTCTTTAAATATACCTCAACTGGAAAATATTGAAAAAGTAGCAGATAGCACTGAGTTCTTGATAATGTCGTTCTATATTTTTATCTAATTATTTCCTTGCTTAAAAATGAACTAGAAACCAAAGGAAAAAATGAGAAACAAATACAAACATTGTTTAAAAAGAAGGTAAATATAAACATATTTTACATGAAAAGGTAAAGCCTTTAATGGCATTTGTTATTTTTAAAAATCTAAAAATAAAAATGCTAGTGAGAATGATACACCCCCACCTCAGAGAATGGTTTCTCCTGGAAGTGAGAAAAAGAAAACTAAGAATTTGAGGATAAGGTTTCAGTTGCATTAGTAACATTTTATTTTTAAAGAAAACACTATGTAAATCAACGTGAAAAAATATTACTTCTGATAAAGTCTAAAAAGTGGGCAGATAAGAAAATGCTGTATCATACTCCAAATTCTTGAAGTATTACAATAATAAAATAACTCAGGTATTTTAAAATCCAAAATAAAATATAATTTCCAAATTTAAAAAAATGTTTATTTTTTAGAACAATAATAAAGTAAACATAAGGAGCCAAACATTTTTATACACTACTGGTAAGAGTATTAATTGGTAATGCATATTATGTAAGAAACTATAGTTGGAATCAGACATTCCAGAATAGCTTCTTTCACCTACCAATATGCATTTGAGGTTTCTCCATTTCTTTTCATGGCTTGATTACTCATTTGTTTTTAGGACAGAATAATGTTCCATTGTAGAATTACTACAATTTATCTATGCATTCACCTGTTATAGGACATCTTGGTTGCTTCCACATTTTGGCAAGTATAATTAAAGCTGAAATAAACTTCTGTGTACAGGTTTCTGGGTGGTCATGTATTTTCAACTTCTTGTCAATATTTTGTGTTGTCGGTGTTTTGGATTCAGGCCATATGAACAGGTGTGTGGTGGTATGTCATTGCTCACATTTGCAATTCCCTAATGGCACATGACGTTGAGAGTCTTGACTGACTTGCCTACCATTGTCAATTTTTTTTAACCTTGTCAAATTTCCCTCTTTCAAACATTGCTCTCCCCTGTATGGAAATATTTTCTCCTGAGGTTTGGGTAACTAAATGAGGAAGATAAGAGGAGATCTTATAATGAGAAATTTAAGTAAATGTGCTTGAGAGGATGGAATGGAATGCCATGTCATAACAGTTTATGTGATTTAATAAATATAGTTTATGTGCTCTTTTAGGTATTAAATTCATACACAGAGATTCATTCATTAAGCATTTCTCACCTGCCTTACCTGAAAACATGATCGATTAAATGTTAGAGCCAAATATCACCCTGTGGGAAACTAACTGTAGTTTGAGAGGTTGGTGTTTTTGGAGTTTTTTGTTTGTTTGTTTTTTGTTTGTTTTTTGTTTTTGGGAGAAACAAAGAGCTACAAAAAAAAAAAAATAAGAAGGAGAAACTCAGTGTTAGGTGTATTGTCCACAAAACAAGTATATGTGAAGAGTATCTTGTTCTGGTTTCAGTAATTTCATTGTATTTTGCACTAGAAATGGATACCTTCCCGCATGTTCATGGCTTTCAAATAAAAACTACATTTCTTTAACTTATTTGATGATGTATTAGAAACAGGCACATCTGACAGAAATATAAGAGAAAATATTTCTTATTTTTCTACGAATACCTCATCTTTTATCTGAACCCCAAGGTGTAAAGAGGATGAGAAGTCTCCCAGGCACTGACCTGTCTGTGCTCACAGCACAACACTGGCACCTCCATATGGACTCTAACCTAGAGACTGATTTGGACTGATTGGGTGGCAACTCATGTGTGTTACTGCAGCAATTCAAGCCTGTGCTTTACCAAAAAGAAAGCTAAACTCAGTACCATTGGATTCACTAAGACTTGATCCTTTTCAAAAAATGAAATGTGTAAAACTAAACAGATAGTATTTCTCTTTGAAATATCAAGGCTCGAAGCAACTTCAACACTCAACACTGATGGGATCAGGAATGATTGACCGTTTTCATGGAAGATAATGACATACATTACTTATTTTCATTGGAGGAATTTATGAAGTGTGGAAAGATTGCTTATCCATAGGCATGTAGGACAGACATAAGGAGAAAAAGACACAGAAGAAAATTGCCTTCTTAGAGGATGGCTATAGGCATTATCAAGAGGATGTTTGCATTCTCAAAGAGCTGAGGGACTGCAGACATTAGCTAGGATTATCATGATGATAATGATTATAATAATTACTTACATTATCTTTAACTGTTGGCACAATTCTTCCCCAGACATTTTCAGATTGAGAAAATCAGAGTATGGGAACATTTCTCCCTGAAAAATGAATGCAACCAAGAAAAATTTCAACTATCTCTAAAATAAATATAGACTTGCCTTGGCTCTCAGCCCACTTTCAGTTGGAAATAAACAAAATTCAAAAACTATTTGACTCCGAATCAGCCTATTTATACCATACCTATCATGTTGGTTGAGTGTTTGTTTGTTTGTGTTTGTTTTTTGTAATTTTCAGAGTAATTTAATCCCACTCTTCTACTTACATACAGGAAAAGAAACACTTTCTGGGGAAAGGAACCACCTATTTGCCACAATGAAATACTTGCTGTGACTGATACATAGTATATATGGAATAAATATTTGCTGAGTATTACAAAGAGATAAAAAAACACAATGAAACCATGGCTGTATCTGCCAAGTTTGTATAACTTGTCTGTATGTAGACAGGGGAATTCTTACCTGCTCATCTGAAGTGTTCAGGTGAATGCCAGTAGTATACGGAAATTCTCATATTCTGCTGTAGGCATTGTGACATAAGTAAACTCCAATATACTTATGAGTGTTTTTGGATGTGTTGAGAGAAGCATCCAGCTCCAGTTGAAACATTGGAACATCACTCAGTGCTTTTTATCAACTGGGACCATGTCCCCTGACTCTCGGAATATTTTCCCTTTTTCTTCTTGCCTTCCTTCTGAAGGGGTGGCCTGCCCCTCCACACCTGTGGGTGTTTCTCGTTAGGTGGAATGACAGACTTGAGAAAAGAAATGAGACACAGAGACAAAGTATAGAGAAAGAAAAAGTGGGCCCAGGGGACCCGCACTCAGCATACGGAGGACCCACGCCGGCACTGGTCTCTGAGTTCCCTCAGTATTTATTGATCATTATCTTTACCATCTTAAAAAAAGGGAAGTGGCAGGATAATAGGATCATCATACGGAGAAGGTCAGCAGTAAGACATATGAATAAAGATCTCTGTGACATGAATAAGTTTAAGGAAAAGTGTTGTGCCTTGATATGCATATGCAAACATCTCCATAAACCTTTTTAGTGCATAAAGAGCAGTACTGCGCTAGTAAGTCCCACCTTTCGCCCTAAGGCAGTTTTCTCCCATCTTAGTAAATAGAACATACCGGATTTTACACCGAGATGTTCCATTGCCCAGGGACAGGCAGGAGACAGATGCTTTTCTCTATCTCAACTACCAAGAGGCCTTCTTTCCTCTTACATTAATCCTCCTCAGCACAGACCCTTCACAGGTGTCGGGCTGGGGGATGATCAGGTCTTTCCCTTCCCACAAGGCCATATTTCAGACTATCACATGGGGAGAAACCTTGGACAATACTTAGTTTTCCTAGGCAGAGGTCCTTGCGACCTTTGGCAGTGTACGTGTCCCTGGGTACTTGAGATTAAGAGAATGGTGATGACTTTTCACAAGCATACAGCCTTCAGGCACTTGTTTAACAAAGCACACCCTGCACAGCCCAAAATCCGTTAAACCTTGAGTCACCACAGCACATGTCTCTTGCAAGGACCAGGTTGGGGGTAGGGTCACAGATTAACAGCATCTCAAATACAGAACAAGATGGAGTCTCTTATGTCTACTTCTTTCTATATAGACACGGTAATAGTCTGATCTCTCTTTCTTTTCCCTGTACCTTCATTTTGCCTTAACTTTTTTACACAGACAGAATCATATATACCCTCACATTTTCTCCCATGAGAGTGATTTAAATAAGTGTATAGCATTGCAATAAACCTGGGAGTGCAGTTAGAACTGAAGGACATTATGTTGCATGAAATAAGCCATGCACGGAAAGACAAACTTTGGATGATCTCACCCACTTGTAGAAGCTAAAAATTAAAGCAATTGAACTCCTGAAGATAGAGTAGAATGATGGTTACTAGAGGCTGGTAAGGGTAGTAGTGGGTGGAGGAAATGGGATGGTTAATGGACACGAAAATATAATTAGACAGAATGAAGAAGATCTAGTATTTGATGGCACAGCAGGGTAACTACAGTCAACAATCGTTTATCATATAATTAAAAATAACTAAGAATATAACTGAATTGTTTGTAACACAAAGACACGATGAATGCTCGAGATGATTAATACCACATTTACCCTGATGTGATCATTACATATTATATGCCTGTATCAAAATATCTTATGTATTCCATAAATATATGCACCTACTATGTACCCACACAAATTTAAAAAATCAATGCTAAGTGTCCCATGGCTGAACAAAACCAAGCCTCTCACATAGTAAATGAAAGAATGGAGGCCTTCAAAAGTTCATTTATCTACCAAAGGACCCATATTTAATTACTGACTATACTAGTTATCTATTGCTCTATAACAAAAGCTTAGACACTAAAAGTAACAAATATTTATTATCTCACAAAATTTTTTGAGGGTCAGGCCTCCAGGAACATCTTAGTTCTGGTTCTGGGTCTCCTACAAGGTTGCAGTTCATACATCAGTCAGGGCTGCAGCCATCTGAAGGGTTGACTGGGCTGAAGCATCTGATTCCAAGATCGCTAAGTGGCTGTTGGCCAGTGGCCTCCAAACCTCACCATGTGGCCAGCTGAATTTCCTCAAAGCAAATGATCTGAGACAGAGAAAGAGAACGAAAGAGGAAGAGGAGGAAGGGAATGAGGAGAGGAAGGAAGAGAAAACCTGAAATGTCCCTTGTAACCTAATTTTAGAAGAGGTATACAATTATATCTGATGTATTCTATGGGAAACACAGATCAATTCTGATAATGGAAGTGGAGGGTATTCACAAAGAGGATGTGACTATCTGGAGGTGAAAATCCTTGGGGGTCATATTGGAAGCTGACTACTGTAGTGGCCTAGCAAGAATTACACACCAGGTATTCTAACTTAAGTCCACGCTCTTTTCACTACACTTTACACGATTTATCATCCCCTTCTTTTATTGAATGTTTCATAATTTTCTTATTCTATATCTCAGATGACATCTATATAAATTCCAATTATCTTTATGTGATTGAAACTTAAAAACTATAATAAAAATATTTTTATAATTATAGCTCAATTCTTAGCATAATTGTCAATAAACTTGATAAGAAACTGATGCCATCACTTTCTTACTGAAACAAAAAAGGATAACAGGTGGATTATACACAGTCTAGATATAGTTAAAGAGAGAATACAGATCTAAGAATTTAGACTGAAAAAAAAACCAGAATGCCACACACAGAAATAAGATATGAAAAATTTCTAAGATTACAGAAATATGACAGATCAAAAAACCTCAATATTTAAGAATTCCAAAAGTGAACGAATTGAGAATATAAAATAGAGTCAATATTTGGCGGAGAATTTTCCAGAATTAGAGCGAGATATGACTACTCAAATCGGGGAATATAATGTATTTCTTCATTTAACTCTCAAAATAATCACCTTAATTAAGGATTATTTCAGGTAAATAAAATAAGCACAGAAAAGATAAAAATAAACTGGTTAAATCTACCCAGTGACAAGTGGTGGAATCGTCATTTTGATTCCCAAGCCCCTTCCCCATGAGTGCCTACATCTTGGTCATTTACATTAACACGTGCCCACAGTGGTGCCTAATTCAAAATCCCGCCCCTTCCTGAATACCTGCTTTCTGAGATCATCTGGGCAGATCAAATAAACTCCAGAGACACAGCATTTGGAAGGATGGATGAGACTGAATATCTATCCTAAGCAAATAAAAAGCCAGCAGGATAAACCAATCCATTTTTGCAGAATAGTAAGTAAGTTTAGTTAGAAAAAGAGTCAATTTCAGGAGAATCTTGAACTAAGACTAGGATGTTTGAATTCAGTTTTGTACATTGAACATGAATTCTTTCCCTACTGTGCCATAAGTTTCTTGAACCAAAGGCATGTTTTATTCAGCCATAAGGTCGCATGTACAGGATAGACTCTTTCTAGATGTGTGATAAGTTCTAGAAATAAACCCTGAAGAACATTCACATTTAGGGCATGGAAACAGAAAAAGAAGACAATTAGGAAGACAGAGGAGAGTTCAGGGAGATAAGAGAATAATAGTGTTAAGGATGGTAAAGTAGTGCCTAGAAGAGAAGAGTTAACATCAATGTCCAATGTCCCTGAGAAGTTAAAAAAAAAAAAAAAAATTAAAGATCCATAAAAGGTTATTGGGTGTGTTAATTGAGAGATGAGTAGTAAATTTTTCAGAATATACTTTCAGGAGAATATAAGGAGGAAAATCAAGTACAAGATGTAATTTTTGACCTGTGGAAATTTGGAAGACAAGATATAATCAAATATAATAAGCAATAATAATTACAAGTCACTACATTTTTGGAATTTCAGCAGGATGTCCTTGGTGTATGATTGTGTAAAATCATCTCTACTAACACAAAAAAATGTAATTCTGAGAATATTCTAAGATAGTCAACACTAGAAAGACAATGTTGTAATTAAACTCAGATTGTATGCTATAATTAACTAAAACAATACCCTTAATCATTATATAATCTGTCTTAGATTTGAAGACTCATAATCTATCCCTTGTATAAGTAGAAATAACATTCACATGGTCATTTTAGAAATAGTATTTTTCTCTCTTCAAACTTAAAGAATAAGTTTAATGAGGACAATGTTACTGCTTATTAAGCTTAAATTTTAGGGCAAAATTCCCTTAGAAATGTTATTTTTTCTCGGCCGGGCGCCAGTGGCTCATGCCTGTAATCCCAGCACTTTGGGAGGGTAGGTCAGGCAGATCACCAGGTCAAGAGATTGAGACCATCCTGGCCAACATGGTGAAACCCCGTCTCTACTAAATATACAAAAATTAGCTGGGTGTGGTGGCGGGCGCCTGTAGTCCTAGCTACTCGGAGGCTGAGGCAGGAGATTTGCTTGAACCCAGGAGGCAGAGGTTGCAGTTCTCTGAGATTGCTGCACTTCAGCCTGGGTGACAGTGTGAGACTCTGCCTCAAAAAAAAAAAAAAAAAAAAGAGAAAAAGAAATGTTATTTTTTTCTCTAAGACAGAAAGGCATTGATTTCTTTTTATATTTCTTTCTTCAAATGGCAATCTTTGCTTATGATATTATCATTCTTGTTTATTCATTACAAAAATATTATATATATTTAATTATAAGATACATATAGTATGTGTGTCTATCCATATGCACAGCCCAGACAAAGAAGGAAGGACTTACCTCCTGGGGCCTGAGTAGGACATTTTTAAGTAGTCTGCTAACCTTTTCAACCCACGCCAAGAACAAGAGGGCAAGAAATGTATATAATTGTCAATACTATTGAGGATTAGTCTAGTTATCTTTGTTGCAAGGCAAATGAGTTTCATTAGTACAGTTTCTTTATTAGTAAGAAGTGTTTATATTCCCAAATGCTTTCTTCTTTGAAAATCAAAGTTCTCAGAAGAGGGGCAGCCAATAGCTATGCTCCAGTCCAAGAGAACTACAGAAAATAAATCACAACTGGAGTTTACTTTTACAGAGAAAAATAACTGTAATCTAATGTTTGCAAATGCATATGCATTTGAACAATCTCTACTCATTTCTTTGTTAAAAACAAAAAGAGCTTCTGAACCCTACTAGTCCACCCAGTCAGCTGTTCCTCCCCATTTTTCTATTTCTAACAGGTCTTAAGAAAGTTTTTCTATCTCATTTTTACTTCTTACTCTTCGAGACATTTAAAAATGGCCTCTGACCTCACAACTTCAGCATTTACCATATCCATGTATTTTTCATAGTAAATTTATGGATGTCATGTGGAAAATTCAAAGATAAAACACAGAAGACATGTAATAAATGAGTGGTAGTTACTGCCATTTAGGGTAGCTGCTCCTACACAGCAGGACCTAGGATTTGAGAGGCTGGGTTGGTGACAAAGAAGCAGATGCCCAGGAACACTTGCTGGCATAAACCCCTATGACATATTCCATTACCTTGACAATTTTTTCTCCTCTAGGTCTCAGATAACGGTCCAATCTTATCGTATGCCTGATGGAGTTACCCCCGTACTGACAGAGAACACTTGAACTAAAATGCAGCCCCCAAAGTATGACAGGTCTGCCTTTGCTGATATTTAATGCACAGCTAGTTCTCCTGAAAGACAAAACTTTGCTTTATTACTTATTTTTATATCAGGATGCAGATTGATAGCAAACAAGGGAGGAAGAGAGTATGGATAGGGTCAAAGGCTAAATTCTCAGAGGAAAGATGTGGGCACATAGCTGAACATCAGACCACGGTGGAAAATAACAGTAAAGATAAGCTTGATTTCAGTACATGGAAAATTCCTTCATCCTTCCTAATTTAAATTATAAATCTGCTTCATCTGTTGATGATCTGTGATTCCCCAGCAACTTATTCTTATACATTGTGATATATATTTTTGCACATATGAGACAGGAATAATAAGATTAACTCTGGCCCTCTAGTGATATTGGAAAGATAAATCAGATAATATTTCAAAAAGTATAAAAAGCTTCTTTAGAAGAAAATTCTTACATCAATCCAAGCTACAAATGTAACTGCAAGACAATATTCTTTTTATTAATTGACCTAGGAACAGATTTGTTACCGGAAAGGGGTCCTGATCCAGACCCCAAAAGAGGGTTCTTGAATCTGGCACAAGAAAGAATTGCAGGCAAGTCTATAAAGTGAAAGCAAGTTTATTAAGAAAGTAGAGAAAGAAACAAAAGAATGGCTACTCCATAGGCAGAGCAGTCATGAGGGTTGTTGGTTGGCTATTTTTATGGTTATTTCTTGAATGTGCTAAACAATTGGTGGATTATTCATGAGTTTTCCAGGAAAGAGGTGGAAAATTCCCATAACTAAGGGTTCCTCCCTCTTTTAGACCATATAGGGTAACTCCTGGGCATTGCAGTAGCATTTGTAAACTGTCATGGTGCTGATGGAAGTATCTCTTAGCATGCTAATACATTACAATTAGCATATAATGAGCAGTGAGGATGACCCCATATAGCTTTCATTGCCATGTTGGTTTTGGTGGGTTTTGGCTGGTTTCATTATAGAATCCTGATTGATCAGCAAGGTCTTTATGATCTGTATCTTGTGACCTCCTATCTCATCCTGTGACTAAGAATGCCTAACCTCCTGGAAATGCACCACAGCAGGTCTCATCCTTATTTTACCCAGCCCCTGTTCAAGATGGAGTCACTTTGGTTCACACGCCTCTGACAGTATCTAAGTCTTGTGAAAGGATTTGGCATTGTTGTTGTGGGGCTAGTGAAAACCAAGGAAGGAAAGAGCACTTGTCTTATAGTGTTTTATTCATTAACTCACCTTATGTATATGTGGAGATGTAGATATAGATATGGATGTAGATTTATGTTGAAAAACATAGCAACTCTTCGGTAAGGCACTATGATAGTTATTAAAGGGTATTTTAAAAATTGTTGCTTTCCAGAGTTTACAATAATGTTAGCAAAACAAGAAAATTATACAGTCTTCTGGATGTTTATTCGTACTTTTTGGGTAGCGTGAATATAGAGAACAAATGTATCACGGTTTAAAACATCAGAATTTGATGTTTTTCTCTAAAAATTATATACTAGCAAATACTATTGTACTTAATTCAACAGATTAAATTATCATAAAGACTGACTACACTTGAAAATAGGACTTTTTGACCAGGCACGGTGGCTCATGCCTGTAATCCCAGCACTTGGGGAGGCCGAGGCGGGCGAATCACCTGAGGTCAGGAGTTTGAGACCAGCCTGTCCAACATAGCGAGACTCCGTCTCTACTAAAAACAAAAAAAAATTAGCTGGGCATGGTGGTGGGTGCCTGTAGTCCCAGCTACTCGGGAGGCTGAGGCAGGAGAATTACTTGAACCCAGGAAGCGGAGGTTGCAGTGAGCCGAGATCACACCACTGCACTCAAGCCTGGATGACAAGAGTGAAACTCCATCTCAGAAAAAAAAAAAAAAGAATAAGACTTTTCCGAAAATTTAAAAGTGGGTTTAAAGAATGTCTCTGCAGCAGCTTTCAGATTTGTAAAAAAATGTATTCATGCAAACAGAAGCAATTAGTATTAGAGTTTTTATTTTGTAACTTTGCCAGATTAAATATTTTATTAAATTTGTGTCTGCTTTAAAAACTTTTGCTGCTAAAACAGTTTTGTAAACATAAATCATATTGAGAAGGGATAGTTCCCTTGACCTTGATCCCCTTCATGGGCAGGAACTGGAGTGGCTCATTTCACTCAGCCCAGCACTGGCCACTCCTTGTGAGAGGGAGCATGCATGCAAGCGAGTGTGGGAACCGGAGGGAACAAAGGTTGAAACCGGCCAGTCACTCCTTTCTGGCAGGAGCAGGCTCTATGCAGGCTCTATGCAGGCTCCACAGCAGCGTCCAAGCCCCTGCCCTCTGGGCACCTGGGTTCTTGTCTGGCCTCCAGGAAGAATCAGGTCACACAAACGTATTGGATGGTAGTGCATGCAGAGGATTTTATTGGGTGATAAAAGTGGCTCTCAGAGGGATGGGGAATTGGAAAGGGGATGGTGTGGGAAGAAAGTGATCTATCCCTGTAGTCATACTGTCTAAGTTAGCTGCATCTATCTGTAGTCTCTGAGGCTAAGTTGCTGCTTCTCTGCTTACTGCTCAGCAGCTTGTATCCCTCTGCTAGCTAAAGTCTTTTAGGTAGTGTGAATGGGCACAAGATAGGGGTATGGCAGGCCAAAAAAGCAACATTTGGGTGGAAAAACGGGGTCAGCTGTTTTCACTTAGAACCAGGTTCCAGGCTTAAGGGTGGTGGTGGTGGGGGGCAGGGGGGTTGGTTTAGCCAGGAGCCCAGGTGTTCTGTATCAATATAATTGTCTAATTTCATCATGCCATTTTAAAATGATGGAAAAAAAAACCTCGCTATGTAAAATTTTATATTTATGACTGGGCACAGTCGCATGCATCTGTACTCCCAGCTACTCAAGAGGCTGGGGCAGGAGGTTCTTGAGTCCAGGAGTTTGAAGCTGTAGTGTGCTATGATCATACCTGTGAATAGCCACTGTACTCCAGCCTGGGCAAAATAGGAGACCCCATCACCAAAACAAACATATGACAAGAAAAAACCCACTTCACATATATGTAATACATGCACACATGAATTTCATGTCAAGCATATGGAACAGTAATGGTAAGGAGAATGGACTTGGATGACTGTTGCTGAAAGTAACCAGTGGGAAAAGACAATGAAAGTCTGAGGCTCAAGGTGTAAGTCCAGGGGTTTTGTTAGCAACATTTGAGAACAGAAGAGGCTCAGGCCCAGGACTTAATCACAAGAGCAGCAGAAGTGGAGAACATGTTGGAATCTCAGCTCTGGAAGGTCTTCTAGACGAAAGTCAGAACACTGAGTGATTAGGAGTGGCAGCATGAAATAAGAGCTGGAGCACGAGTTAATGCACCTGAAAATGTGAATTCTCCAATTTCTACGAGCCTCTAGGCCTGCAGAATTAGCCAACTGCTTTGGATTTAAGGAGAATGCCACCATTCCTCCCCCGATTACTTGAAGAAAATGACTGTCTTGCCAGTAAATATATGACCTTTAAGGGCAAACACATATTAAAAATAAGAGGCTTAATTCTGGCTATTAAAATCAGGGAAAAGACTCCCCCACCCCCTTTTCTTAGAGCTTTGACTTTAGAACGTGTTAAGTTCTCTCTTTGAAGTGTATGTAAATCTTTTAAAAAGCTAAATAAGCCTCTTGCCCATTTTATAACCCAGGAACATCTTTTTTTAAGAACCTTGGAATCGTGTCTTTGAAACGATCTCGTGTCATGGTCCTCATGAAATGTGACCATCAGGGAAGACAGCAGCCCTAGCTCCCTCTTTCTAAAGAAGGTCGGAAACCTAACTTCATGGCATCTTGCTCCAAGTTGCAAAACTATAATACCTCTAGTCAGAAAGATGTGAGACGTTTATTTTTCCTTTGGACAAAGTCAATTAGCAAACACAGATGGCCACCCTAATTACCAGATAAGTTTAGGATGAACTACATGTGACAAATGGTAGTGCCAAGTCCTTTTACTTGAGGGCTAGTTATTATTTTTCTTGAAAACTTGTGCGTAATGAGTTGTGTTTGCCTGCTATATCAAAGGGTGAGATTTCTTTCTGGTTTTGCAATCTCTTAGCAGATTTCCTGTAATGCACATCACATCATGGTTTAATGATTATCCAATAATGAAACTGTTTTCTTTCTTTTCTACTTTTGTGGAGAGGTTTTCTAGGTTCAAAGGAAATTGTGTTTTAATTATATTTCCCCAACAACCCCATCTCCAGGTCAGCCCTTCTCTTCTGACCACCAGATCAATAACTGACAAGAGAACTGCTGGGTGTCCTGAGGAGTAGATGGGGCCACAGGTCAAAGGAGCTGCAGGACAAGGCTAACATGAACCCCAGGAACTGTGTGCGGCTGGAATGAATCCAATGGTGGTAGATCAATAGAAGAAGAACATAGAGATGGATATGAGAATTCTCAATCTGGGAACACTCCCAAAAGATAGGATTTAATCCCCTAGTAGGAGTCCCAGGAGGCCATTCTAACATTACTGCTGGATACCTTCGAAGCTTAGAAAAAGTGATGCCTCGGGCCCGGCGTGGTGGCTCATGCCTGTAATCCCAGCACTTTGGGAGGCCAAGGCAGGCAGATCACGAGGTCAGGAGTTTGAAACCAGCCTGGCCAACATGGGGAAACCCCGTCTCTACTAAAAATACAAAAATTAGCTAGGCATGGTGGCACGTGCCTGTAATCCCAGCTACTCGGGAGGCTGAGACAGGAGAACTGCTTGAACCGGGACCCAGGAGGTGGAGGTTGCAGTGAGCCAAGATCACGCCATTGCACTACAGCCTGGGCAACAAGAGTGAAACTCTGTCTCAAAAAAGAAAAAAAAGGTGATGCCTCCTATTAACTGTAGTTAAAGTAGAACCACAGTGGCATACTCTACAGGATGACTTCAAATGATTTATAAAAGAGGGTTTGCTAAATTGGTTCTATATCTGAGATCCAACACCCCTACCTACTCTGTTTCTCAGGAGGACCTGCCTGAAACTCTACATATCAAAGCAATAAGGATGGCTGATCTCAATTTATCAGAACAAAAAGGAATGTGTATCTTGCCAGTATCATTGTCAAGTGATAGCCATCTTCTGTAGACCAGAGATGATAGTAGGAGAGGCTCTTACAGAAATGTGCTCCCTGATAGCAATGGGAATAATAGACTCTTCAAATAAGAAAGGAAAGGCAGAGGACCTTCATGTGTGCAGTTATTATAATGAGCAGCCAAAAGGGTACCTGAGCACAGGAGTTATGTGAATAGTTAACAGAAGACGACTTTCCCAGGAGCAAGATGTATGGGCAGCAGATAAGAATATTTTTCTATCTATACAATCAAACTAATTTAAGAATGGATGATTAGGAGCTGAAAGCAGTCATCCCCAAGAAAAATCACAAGCTTCTGACTAGTTTCAGGACATAAGACAGTTTTCATGGAGTCCATTTCTTAGAAAGAGAAGCTGGATCGCAAGCAGGTTGGACCCTGAAACACCATGGTAAATGAATGAGGCAATAATTCCCCAAGTTCATCCCCAAAACACCTATGGCCATTTACTCAGGCAACTATGTATTCTGAACAAGGGGAATACTCATACATTTTGAGTTTACTGGGCACAGAGTCTGAATCATCATTGATAACTGGAAACACAAAGCATCATCATGTCCCTCTCTGAAAGAGTGCGGGTTATATGAGGGCCATGTAATAGAATTCTGGCCCAGGACCAACTCACATTGGGTCCACTGGGGCCATGGACTCTACTAGTGGATTGGATATATTTAGTAGTTGGCAGAATCTTCAGGGTCCTTGGTTTGGTGAGGTTAAGACTTCTTATAGGAGGAAAGACAGTTGGAAGCCTCTGAAATCACCTTTACCCCCAGCAGTCAAAACAGCAGATCAAACATTATGTTGCGTTCTAGAGTCTAGGGAAAAGATTAGAACCAGCGGTTGGGACCTAAAGGTTACTGGAGTGGTGGTGCGCATTTTATCTCCATTTAATTCATTGAGTTAGATCAGAGATTGGCAAAATTTTCTGTAAAGAGATAGATAGTAAATACTTCAGGTTTTGTGGGACATTCAGTCTCTGTCCCAAACATTCAACTCTGGCTTCATAGCACTAGCAGCCATAGACAATACCTAAATAAATTAGTGTAGCTGAGTTTCAATAAAACTTTATTTACAAAATCAGGCACAGGGACAGATTTAGCCTAGAGACTATAGTTTGTTGACTCATGATAGAGACAATATTTAAAAATAATAGCTCATATGTATTGAGAGTTTATTTCAGGCATGATCAAGTTTATAAAATATTTATTAAGCTGTGTCTTACTGTAGCCTTATAATTTATTATTGTCTTCATTTAAAAAATATAGCCCTTTTTGTTATGCATAAAATAGTAAAAAATATTTTGATCTTCAGTAAGGAAAGAAAGCAAACCAATAGAAAAATGGGCAAATGATATTCCGGGCTGATTCACAGAAGACAAAATTCTAATCGTGTTTAAACATGTAAAAATACACCCAGTGAGATACTGCATCATCCCTATGAGTATCACAAGAACGACAGATTATATTCCTACTTAAAATATACACTTTTCATCCCTGAAAGAGGAGCCTACTTCTCTGCTGCATTGGTATTGGGCTTGGTGTGACTTAAAATGATAGGCGACTTAAAAATGATATCAGGGAGTATTTCTCCCGGATATCAAGCTTGGCTACATGGCGTGTGGGCCCTACTCTGAGGGAGAATTTTGTATGATCAAACTGTTGAATCCATGTGACTTGCTTTGGCTAACAAAATGTAGACAAAACTTATCTGTGTCACTTCTGAGCAGACGCTTTAGGAGCCAGCTTAAAGTTGTGAAGTCCTTCTCCATCTGACACAAGGCTGACAATGTCCTACACAGAGGAAGTTCCATCAGCCTAGGGTGGAAAAAACAGTGTAAAGCAGCAGCTTATAGACAATGGGCTTGCAACACGAGGCCTGTAGGAATAAAAGGTTGCTTATGCATTTGCAAGAGCTGTATAAATTGGTTATTGACACTTGGACAGGATTTGAACCTTGTCAGTCTCCTTGTTAGAGATGTCACCTTGGCCAAGTTGCTAAATCTCTCCTCTGACTTCCTTTCCTAATCCAATGTTGATAATGATCGTGTCTTTAGAAACAAGTTTGTTTTGAAGATTAAATGAATGAGTACCTGTAGAATACACAGAATTGTGCTTAGTGCTTGGCAGAGAGTCAATGCTATCTTCTCCATGATTCATTGTACTTTGGGAAATCTGTGCTAGCTTTGCTGGAAAGCTGATTTGGGCTTATAGTGTTGGCAGCAACTGATAAAACTTTGTTGCCTTTCTTTATTCTTGAACCTTCCCTGATGTTATTTTGCATCAGGATATTTGTTTGAATATGAGATCCCGGAGGAGGAAAGAATCACTTGGCAAGCCCAAAGAAAGTTCCATTAGCATTTTCATGAAGTTTGGCATATGGCACCTCAGACAGCACAGGAAGGGGAGATGTTAAGGGCCAGTAGACTGGAAAGAGATTTCCTACTAAGTAGAATGTCTATTCAAAAGAAAAAAAAAGTAAAAGAAGAGATATGATTGTCCACAGGAAAGAATAAAAGAAATCTGAAAGTCATACTAACTTGATCTAATCTTTGAATCCTCATGCAGAAAGTATTCATTCCTTGTGATACCCAGTGAAGTTTAGTATTGTACTCACTGTGATATTTACATATGAAAAGTGTCTAGTTAATTATATTCTGACTGTTCCACCTGTGCGAAAAAGATAATCAAAACAAAGAAGGGTCAGCAAGAACACAACATTCAGAAGCCATCTGAAGGAGCTCAGTCTCTACGGAAAGAATGGGGAATGATAAAATTGAAGTATCTTGTTATTTGTAATATCACAGAGCATTAGGACTTAAAGTGACTTTAGCATATAGTTCAGTTCAACAGCATTGCTGACGCTGCTAATGTGTACCAGGCTTGGCTAGTTACTGGAGATGGAAAGGAGAATGATGGTGAATGTGGCTGCCTTGGGGAACCACAACCTTCCCAGAGTAGTCAGGACACATAAACACAGTTTCATGAGAAAGAGACATACCTATGTATAAAAGTAAATTTTTAAAAAAATACACAAAGGAGGAAGTGATTCAGTCTACCTTTTCGAGTCAGAAAGAAAACTCCAGAAAAGAGTAAATCCCCATTATTATGAGTTCAAGAGAAATGAATTATCTAAGGTTAGGTAGTTGCTTCATGTCAGCAGTGGAATTTGAACTACAGACTAACTCTTTGTTTTATAGAAATATGGAGGGTTTTTAAATCTTTTAAAATAGTTTTGTTCATTCTAGTGCCACATCATTCAAAATGTAAATGAGAAATATTCTCATTTAAAAAAATACCATTAGATCTGAATTTTCATTAGAATAGAGAATTACTCCGTCAATGTAAGGATTAGAATATTACCATCAAATTCAAACTTGGGGAAATTCAGGCTATATTAGCTAGATTAAATTTCCAACATAGAAAATGTGTAGTGCAGACCATTCAGTATCTCACACATGTTGAAATATCCTCATCCATTAGAAAAATGCCAATATTCAAAAACATTATCTCCTCAAAAGAACACATACACATAATTAACATGTGAATTCCTTTGAACACATAGAGCATATTTAAACTATTTTTTAATGTATGTAATTGTTTGATAATGTTCACTACTCTGGCAGTGCTTGGGACTTGGCCATTTTGTCCATTGTTGTATTCCTAACTTCTAACAACAACAGCAACAACAAATCTGGTGTTGTAGCAGGACGAGTGGCAGACAAAACTCCTCAGACACCAAGTTAAAGAAGGAAGGGGTTTATTCTGCCGGGGGCATTGGCGAGACTCATGTCTCAAGAGCCGAGCTCCCCGAGTGAGTAATTCCTGTCCTTTTTAAGGGCTCACAACTCTAAGGGGGTGTACGTGACAGGGTCATGATTGAGCAAGCAGGGGGTACGTGAATGGGGGCTGCATGCACCGGTAATTAGATTGGAACAAAACAAGACAGGGATTTTCACAGTGCATTTCTATACAATGTCTGTAATCTATAGATAACATAACCAATTAGGTCAGGGATCGATCTTTAACTACCAGGCCCAGGGTGCAGCGCTGGGCTGTCTGCCTGTAGATTTCATTTCTGTCTTTTAGTTGTTACTTCTTCCTTCTTTGGAGGCAGAAATTGGGCGTAAGATAATATGAGGGGTGGTCTCTTCCCTTAGTGTAATAGGGTTCTCCAGAGAAAAAGAAACAATAGGATGGATATTTATTAGTCTGTTCTCACACTGCTGATAAAGACATACCTGAGACTGGGTAATTTATAAAGAAAGGGAGGTTTAACCGACTCACAGTTCCACATGACTGGAGAGACCTCACAGTCATGGTGGAAGATGAAGGAAGAACAAAGTCATGTCTTACATGGTGGCAGACAAGAGAGCTTCTGCAGGGGAACTCCCATTTATAAAACCATCAGATCTCCTGAGACTTATTCGCTATCACAAGGACAATATGGGGGAAACTGACTCCATGATTCAAATATCTCCACCCGGCCCTGCCCCTGACACATGGGGATTATTATAATTCAAAGTAAGATTGGGTGGGGACACAGGCAAACCATATCAAATATATGGAAAGAGTTTTATTATAAGGGATTGGCTCACACAATTATGAAGGCTGAGCAGTCCTATTATCTAAGGTTGACCAATGACAGCAATGATGTGCAGGACAGCCAATCACATAGTTT
>NW_012106698.1:294925-302333 GCF_000951045.1 Mandrillus leucophaeus
CACTGTGTCCGGCAGTGATCCTGTTTTAACTAACAGCTCCGTTTACTCCTTCCTGTTCCTGATTACTGTTTCTTCTTTTTCCAACATTATGTGACTAATTCCTATCTCTGTGTCACATTTTCTACTCATACTCTTGAACATATTTCATTTTACCTGAAAGATCAAAAGATGCAATCTTCTATGTAACTTTTGGGGTTGTTGTAAATGATAAATGAAATAATGACTTGGAAGGATTCATTATCTCCCAGTTATGCTGTTAGCAGTATTCTTTTCAATTACAAAAAAAAATTGCTTTTAAAATAAAAATAACATGCAGGGCGTGGTGGGTCATGCCCATAATCCCAGCACTTTGAGAGGCCAAGATGGGTGGATCACTGGAGGTCAGGAGTTGGCGACCAGCCTGACTTGCGTGGTGAAACCCTGTCTCTACTAAAAATACAAAAATTAGCTGGGCATGGTGGCGGGCGCCTGTAATCCGAGATACTTGGGAGGCTGAGGCAGGAGAATTGCTTAAACCTGGGAGGAGTTTATGATTCAATTGGCCACCTTTGACCTGGTGCAGTGGTTGACACCTATAATCCCAGTACTCTGGGAGGCCGAGGCAGGCGGATCACCTGAAGTCAGGAGTTCAAGACCAGCATGGCCAACATGGTGAAACACTGTCTTTACTAAAAATAAGAAAATTAGGCAGAATGGTGGCATCCACCTATAATCCCAGCTACCCAGGTGGCTAAGGCAGGACAATCGTGAACCTGGGAGGTGGAGGTTGCAGTGTGCCAAGATCGCACCACTGCACTCCAGCCTGGAGTGACTGGTTTCTCACCTCCTTGAGACTTTCTACAAAGCTATAAAAATGTGCTTCTGTTTGTGGGGAGAAGAGAGGAGGAAATGTTCATTCATTGACTCCTGTGACCCAGTTGTTAAAGTTTTAAGCCCATGGAGTGGAGCATTAACTGCCTTATTCTTTGAGGTCGGGGTGCCTGGGTATGAAGCATGCTCCAGTGCCATCCCATACTCTGATCTGAGCAGTGAAGCGCTGAACTGGGAGAAAGAGATAAGCAACTCTTCTCTCCCTAAGAGAACAGTTCTGTTGTGAAATAATCTCATTGCTATGTCACGCCTCTGGTGCCCTATAACAGTTTTCCCGTGTCATTCTACATGGCACTTTCTCATTTCACTGCCTTTGCCGAATGCTAAAGGACAGTGTTGCATAGTGATTAAGAGCACACACTCAGGAGTTAGAGTGCCAGAGTTCAAATCTCAGCCTCAACTTTGTAACAGTATATACCAGCCATGTCATTGCTCCTTAGTTCCCTAGCCTTAAATATAATAAGAGATAACAAAAGTACCCTACCCTAAAGCTTCTTTATGAGGCTTAAAGAAGTAAAATGCATAGAAGAGTGCCTATCACATAGTCAGCTTTATATAACTACAATTATTTTGTTTTAAATTTTGGCTTCTTCAGATATTCAAAATTTACGATAAACACAATCTATATTGAGATGTTTCTTCTTCCTAACATGAGCTACAAAATGTTAACTGTTTTTTTTATTATTTACCCTGATCAAGTGTCTTTCTGTTTACTTGACCCTGTAGTATCCTTAAATTAGAATATTTCATTTTTTATTCCTTCTGCCACAGACAACATTTCACTTGGGATATGATAATGGAGGAAACTTTAAACTTCGTTACTTAGAAAAACACATGCTTTCTCTCTCCTGTCTCTGTCTCTGTCCATCTCTGTGTTTCTGTGTGTGTCTCTTTTTCTCTGCATACTCTCTCTCCCTCTCTCTCTCACACACACACAGACACACACACACACCCTTCGATCTTAAGGAAACAGGTTCAAATTTAAACTGACATGAGGAAAGCAGAGAGAAGGAACTTTGAATAAAACATGAGACTGAAATTTTAAACTAGACTGGACTCATATTTAATAAACCAAAGTGACTGGAATATTTTTAAATCCACCCTAAGTTTATGTGAAGTAATGAGGAAAAGATACATCTCTGGAACATAACTGAATTATTTTAAAAAATAAAATCATTACATGCCTGTTTATACTCCCAATGAACTGAGACACCTCAACAAACTTATAAATACTTGCAGCTTAAGTTTTCAGTTTTAGTTACCATATTATCTGCATCTCTAATATATAGTTAAATATAATAGGGAACTGAATATTATGATCTACTCTTTTCCCAGTGAGAAGCTTTCTTGATCAATTTGAATGGATTAAATTCTAGGGATGTGGTTGAAATATAATTCCACTTTAGAGTGGTTACTGCATAAGAGTAGCAATATGTACCTACAAGGTAAAATAATACAGGCAGTCCCCAACTTACAATGGTTCGACTTATATAATTTTCCAATTTTACTATGGTACAGAAGTGATATGCATTTGGCACACTCTTCAACTTACGATGGGGTTTGAGACAATCTAATTGTCAGTCTTTGGGGGAAAAGGCTAAGTGAGAGGAGTAGATGCACAGTTTGTAATATACCGTGGAAGAGTTAGAAACAAAGGCTTAGATGAACCCAGCAATATGACCAGATCTTAAAATGATGTTAAAACAATCCTAATGAAAACAGTAAGAAACATAATGAAGTCTTCATCACAATCTTATATTTTCATTACAAATACATGCACACCCATCCACTTTTTTTAATGAGGAAAACTTTAAAACACACCTAAAGACTAAAAGAAATGTGAACAAATGAAAATATATGTCTTGTACTTAGATGGGAAAGCTCAAATGACAAAGAAATATTGAATTCAGTTGGTGTACGATGAATAATGTTGTGGTGGTAACTCTGAAATTATATTTTTATATTGTATTGTGGAACAAATACAAAAATATATTGCTTTCCCTGAGCCCAGGAATTCATGACTGCAGTCAGCAATTATCATGTCGCTCTACTCCAGCCTGGGTGACAGGTTGAGACCTCAACTGTAACTACATATATGTGTGTGTGTGTGTGTGTGTGTGTGTGTGTGTGTATACACATATACAAGTATATGTACATGTATATATATAGCTGTTGTTGGGAATGAGAATTTTGTTGGGGAAGAAAGGAGATACAAATATGGAAGGAAAGAACTAGTACTGAATTTTATTTACAGATATTAGTATGAACTCATATTTTCTAAAATATGTGTATATCTCAGTTCTGGTCACAGAAACACCCCGGGGCAATAAAGTCCCAGTGACCACAAACAAACCCAGCAACCAGATCTAAGCATGTATGTCCATTCCTGACCCAAAATAACCAGGGCTCCTTGGATAAATGACTGATTTCAGGTCTGGGTCAAAGAGAATACGAGTGAATACAAGAAAGTACAATGTGTTGAACCAGAAATCTAGAGAGTGCCTAAAAAGATAAGAAGGGCATGCCAAAAGCACATAAGACTCAGCCTGAGGGGATTCCACATGCCAAATTTAGATTACTTTGAACATCAAAAAAGAAAAATGATAGTGAGGGATTGTGATACATTGGATTAAAAATAAATCAATGGATCAAAAGATGAGGGAGTGGTAAAAGGGTAAGCTCTTCTCTACAGATTAAGGTAAGCAGTAAAGTATTTGTAGCTTTATAAATATTACAAGTAAACAAAACAAATTTTAAAAAATAAACACAAAAGTCCGTCAGATTTTTCAAGGACACATGCAAATACAAGGACCCAGATCAAATACTTTATAATGGTTGTTTATGATGGGAAAAGGGAAATATTACTAAGGAGGGGGAATGAAAGAGAATAAATAAATGAAACAGGAAAGAAAGAACATGTTTTACTGTAATTTGAAATGATAATAACATGAATATTTCACTTTGCTAGTGGAGAATAAAACCAAAAATAACTAAAGAAAAAAACAGAACCATATTTTAAGATCAACGAATTCCCTAAAATTTTTTGTTTCTCTTTAACTCTTTCTTATTTAGTCCTTTAATCTAAAGCTGGTTTACCATTTTTGTACAGAAAATATCATAGGATAATATTTTCTTTTGTGTTGGCCAAGAATGTAATACTTATGTATTCAGATCCATAATTTCATAGTGAATGCTCCTTGCATTTTTATTAATTATCACACAAAAGTTTAGCAAGAGAATATAAGTTGGAATGATCTGAAGACAGAAAGATTTTTATCAATTGATATCATTATATTAAAAAACTAATTTACTAACAAAGAGCTTTGAAATCTTGTTATTTTATCCAACTTTTCAAATTATACACTTCTTTCCAGAATAAATATAACAGCTGATGCAGTAATCAAGTACATATTTGCATATAAAAAGCATCTACTTAATTATATTTTGACTGTTACACCTGTCATAAATAGAAAACTGAAAACATCAAAATTAAATGGTTCCAGACCATCAAAGCAAGAGGTAGATTAGCAGGAATTCCAGACATCAATAATAAGGAAACTTCCAGTAAGACATACTGTTAGCATTCTGAATTCACATCTCAATAGAATCACACTTTTTTTTTAATGCAAAACAGAAGGATAACATCCAACCATCTGCTGTCTACAAAAGACCTACCTAACAGGAAAAGACACCATGCAAACAGAAAACAAAAATGAACCCAAGTAGCTATATTTATATCAGAGGAAAAAAACTTCAAATCATCAACAATAAAAAAAAAAAGAGAAAGAAGGTCATTATGTAATGATAAAGCATTCAGTTAAACAAGAAGACATAACTATCCTAAATATATATGCACCAAACACTGGAGCACCTAGATTCATAAAACAATTCTGCTAGACCTATGAAAAGAGACCGAATACAATAATAGTAGACTTCAATACCCTGCTGACAGTGCTAGACAGATGATGAAGACAGAAAATCAACTGGAATTCAGCTGGACTCTAGACCAAATGAACCTAATAGACTTTTACAAGAAATTCTTCTAGCCCAAAACCACAAAATATACATTTTTGTCATCTGCTCATGGGACATTCTCCAAAATAGACCATATGCTTTGCCATAAAGCAAGTCTCAACAATTTCAAAAAATCTAAATCATATCAAATATCTTCTTGGACCACAGTGGAATAAAATTAGAAATTAATACAGATAGGACATGGTGGTTTATGCCTGTAGTACCAGCACATTGGGAGGCCAAGGCAGGCAGATCACTTGAGCACAGGAGTTTGAGACAAGCCTGGGCAACACAGCAAAATCCCATTTATATACAAAAATTAGCCAGGTATGATGGCAACTGCCTGTAGTCCTAGCTACTCAGGAGTCTGAGATGAGAGGTTCCCTTGAGCCCAGGAAGGAGAGGTTACAGTGAACCAAGACCATGACACTGCACTCCAGCCTAGGCAACAGAGCAAGACCCTGTGTCAAAAAAAGGAAAAGGAAAAGAAAAAAAAGACATTAATGCAGAGGAATTCTCAAAAGTAAACACACACTTGGAAAATAGATGACTTATTCTTGAATGATCTTTGGATAATCAATGGAAATTTTAAAAAATTTGAAATGAATGAAAATAGAGACAAGATATACCAAAACCTCTGGGATATGTAGCAAAAGTAGTGCTAAGTGGAAATTTTATAACATTAAATCCCTACATCAAAAGGATGTAAAGATATTAGAACAACAACTTAATATTCCACCTCAAGGAATTAGAAGAACAAGAATAAACCAAACCCAAACCTTGTAGAAGAAAAGACATTAAAAAAAATCAGCAGAACTAAATTAGATTGAGACCCCCAAAATAACACAATGATCAATGAAGTGAAAAACTATTTGAAAAGAAAAACAAAATTGATAGACCACTAGCTAAATTAAAGGGAAAAAAGCAAGAAGATTTAGATAGGCACAATCAAAACTTATAAAAATTTTACAGCTGTTACCACAAAAATACAAAAAGATCATCAGAGATTAATAGGAACATCTGTGCAAAAACTAGAAAACCTAGAGGCAATGGATAAATCTGGAGAGGTTGTACATTTCTGGAAACCTATCCATTTCATCTAGGAAGAAATAGAGCCAGGAAGGAATAGAAACCCTGAACAGACCAATAATGAGTATTGAAATCAAATTAGTAATTAAAAATCTCCCAAAAACAGAAAAGGAAAGTAGCAGATGGATTAACTGCCAAATTTACAAGATGTACAAAGAAGAGCTAATACCAATATTACTAAAACTATTCCAAAATATTGAGGAGGAGAGATTCCTCCCTAACTCACTCTATGAAGCCATTAACACATTGATTCCAAAATCAGCAAAGACACAACAACAACAACAAACTATAGGCCAATATCCCTAATGAACATAGATGCAAAAATCTTCAACAAAATACTAGCAACCCAAATTAAACACATTAAGAAGATAATACATCATGATCAAGTGGGTTTTATTCCAGGGATGCAAGGATGGTTCAATGTACAGAAATCAATAAATGTGATTGACAACATAAACAGAATTAAAAACAAAAATTCTATGATCATCTCAACAGATATAGAAAAAAGCATTTGATAAATTCCAACATCCCTTCATAATTAAAGAAAAACTCAATAAACTAGGCATCAAATTAACATACCTCAAAATAATAAAAGCCATATTTGACAAACCCACAGCTAACAACATACTGAATAGGGAAAAATTTGAAAGTATTCCCACAAAGAACTGGAACAAAACAAGTATGCTCACTCTCACTACTCCTATTCAACATATTACTGGAAGTCATAGTTAGAGAAATAAGGCAAGAGTAATAAATAAAGGTATCTAAATAGGAAAACAGGAAGTCAAATTACCTCTGTTCACTGATGACATTATGTTATACTTAGAAACCCTAAGGACTCCAGCAAAAGATTTCTAGACAGGGTAGATGATTTCAGAAAAGTTTCAGAATACAAAAATCAATGTACAAAAATCAGTTTCTATACACCAATAATGTCCAAGCTGAGAACCAAATCAATAACTCAATCCCATTTGCAATAATCACACAAAAAATTGAATACCTAGGAATACATTTAGCCAAGGAGGTGAAAGATCTCTACAAGGAGAAATACAAAACAGTGGTGAAATAAATCATAGATGACAAAAACAAATGGAAAAAACATACCACGCTAACATTAGAGGAACTAATAGTGTTAAAATGACCATACTGCCCAAGCAATCTACAGATTTAACACAATTCCTATCAAATTACCAACATTATTTTTTACAGAATTAGAAAAATAAAAAATTCCAAAATTCACATGGAACTAAAGAGTGAAAGTAATTCTAAGCAAAAGGAACAAAATTGAAGGCATCACATTACCTGACTTCAAATTATACTACGAGGCTATAGTAACCAAAACAGCATGATATGGTACAAAAACAGACATGTAGATCAATGGAACAGAATACAGAGCCCATAAATAAAGCTATACAACTACAACCAACTTGTCTTC
>NW_012106698.1:303299-326625 GCF_000951045.1 Mandrillus leucophaeus
TACTAAAAATACAAAAAATTAGCAGGGCATGGTGGTGGGCACCTGTAGTCGCAGCTATCTTGGGAGGCTGAGGCAGGAGAATGGCATGAACCCGGGAGGCGGAGCTTGCAGTGAGTTGAGGTTGCACCACTGCACTCCAACCTGGGTGACAGAGCCAGACTCTGTCTCAAAAGAAAAGAAAAGATGTAACATGTATAACATGGAATACTATACAGCCATAAAAAAGAATAAAATCATGCCTTTTCAGCAACATGGATGAAGCTGGAAGCCACTTTCCTAAGTGAAATAACAGGAAAAATAAAATCATCGACTTCACGTTCTTACTTATAAGTGGAAGCGACCTGAAGGAAGCACTAAATATGGGAAGGAAAAAACGTTACCAGCCACTACAAAAACACACTGAAGTGCAAAGACTAATGACACTAGGAAGCAACTACATCAACAAGTCTGCAAAATAACCAGCTAACATCATGATGACAGGATGAAATTCTCACATAACAATATTAACCTTAAACGTAAATGAGCTAAATACCCAATTAAAAGACACAGAATGATAAGCTGGACAAAGAATCAAGACCAATCAGTATGCTGTATGTGAGAGACCCAGCTCACATGCAGAGACAGACATAGGCTCAAAATAAAGGGATGGGGAAAAAATTTACCAAACAAATAAAAAGCAGAAGAAAGCAGGGATTGCAAGCCTAGTTTCTGACAAAACAGACTTTAAACCAACAAAGATCAAAAAAGACAAAGGTTATTACATAATGGTAAATAGATCAATTCAACAAGAAGAGCTAACTATCCTAAATATATATGCACTCAATACAGGAGCACCCAGATTCATACAAGTTCTTAGAAATCTACAAAGAGACTTAGATTCCCACACAATAATTGTGGGGTACTTTAACATCCCACTGTTGATATTAGACAGATTATCAAGACAGAAAATTAACAAGGATATTCAGGACTTGAACTCAGCTCTGGATAAAGTGGACCTGATAGATATCTACAGACCTCTCCACCTAAAAGCAACAGAATATACATTCTTCTTGGCACCACATGGCCCTTACTCTAAAATCTATTACATAAATGGAAGTAAAATGCTCCTCAGCAAATGCAAAAGAACTGAAATCATAAGAGTCTCTCACCACAGTGCAATCCAATTAGAACTCAATATTAAGAAATATTGAGTTCTCAAAACCACAGACCTATATGGAAATTGAACAACTGCTCCTGAATGACTCTTTGGTAAATAATGAAATTAAAGCAGAAATCAAGAAGTTCTTTCAAACCAAAGAGAACAAAGAGACAGCATACCAGAATCCCTGAGACACAGCCAAAGCAGTGTTAAGAGGGAAATTTATAGCACTAAATGCCCACACCAAAAAGCTACAAAGATCTCATATCAACACCCTAGCATCACAATTAAAAGAACTAAAGATAAAATTCAATATCCCATCATGCTAAAAACCCTCAAAAAACTAGGTATTGATGGTCTGTATCTCAAAATAATAAGAGCCATTTATGACAAACCCACAGCCAATATACTGAATGGGCAAAAACTGGAAGCATTCCCCTTGAAAACCAGCACAAGACAAGGTTTCCCTCTCTCACCACTCCTATTAAACATAGTATTGGAAGTTCTGGCCAAGGTAATCAGGCAAGAGAAAGAAATACAGGGTATTCAAATAGGAAGAAGGAAGTCAAAATGTCTCTGTTTGCAGATGACAAGATCCTGTATCTAGAAAACCCCATCATCTCAGCCCAAAAGCTTCTTAAGCTTATAAGCAACTTCAGCAAAGTCTCAGAATACAAAATCAAAGTGCAAAAACAGCAAGCATTCCAATACACCAATAATAGACAATCAAAGAACCAAAATATGAATGAACTCCTATTCACAATTGCTACAAAGGGAATAAAATGCCTAGGAATACAGCTAACAATGGAAGTGAAGGACCTGTTCAAGGAGAACTACAAACCACCACTCAAGGAAATCAGAGAGAACACAAACAAATGGAAAAACATTTCATGCTCCTGGATAGGAATAATCAATATCATAAAAATGGGCATACTGCCCAAAATAATTGATAGATTCAGTGCTATTCCCATTAAACTACCATTGACATTCTTTGCAGAATTATAAAAAACTGCTTCAAAATTCATATGGAACCAAAAAAGAGCCCGTATAGCAAAGACAATCCTATACAAAAAGAATGAAGCTGGAGGCATCATGCTACCTGACTTCAAACTATACTACAAGGCTACAGTAAACAAAACAGTATGGCATTTTTTCCAAAATAGATATATAGCCCAATGGAACACAATAGAGATATCAGAAAAAGGAATGCATATCTACAACCATCTGATATTTTACAAACCTGACAAAAACAAGCAATAGGGAAAGGATTCCCTATTTAATAAATGGTGCCGGGAAAACTGGCTAGCCATATGCAGAAATTTGAAAATGGGCCCTTCCCTTACACTTTATACAAACATTAACTCAAGATGAATTGAAGACTTACATGTGAAACCCAAAATTATAAAAACCCTACAAGAAAAGCTAGGAAATACCATTCAGGATCTTAGCATTGGCAAAGATTTCATGACAAAAACACTAAAAGTAATTGCAACAAAAGCAAAAATTGACTAATGGGGTCTAATTAAACTGAAGAGCTTCTGCACAACAAAAGAAACTATCATCAGAGTGAACAGACATTCTACAGAATGGTAGAAAAGTTTTGCAACCTAACTATCTGACAAAGGTCTAATATCCAGAATCTACAAGGAACTTAAACAAATTTACAAGGAAAAAAACAACAAACAACCCCATTAAAAAGAGGGCAAATGCTCTGATCAGACACTTCTCAAATGAAGACATTTATGTGGTCAACAAATGTATTTTTAAAAGCTCAATATCATTGATGATTAGAGAAATGCAAATCAAAACCACAGTGAGATACCATCTCACGCCAGTCAGAATGGCAATTATTAAAAAGTCAAGAAACAATATATGCTGGCAAGGTTGTGGAGAAATAGAAATGCTTTTATACTGTTGGTGGAAATGTAAATTAGTTCAACCATTGTGGAAGATAGTGTGGTGATTCCTAAAAGACCTAGAACCAGAAATAACATTTGACCCAGCAATCCCATTACTGGGTATATACCCAAAGGAATATAAATCATTCTATTATAAAGATACAAACACACATATGTTCATTGCAGCACTATTCACGATAGCAAAGACATGGACTCAACCCCAATGCCCATCCATGATAGACTGGAAAAAGAAAATGTGGTACACATACACAATAGAATACTATGGAGCCATAAAAAGGAATGAGATCATGTCCTTTGCAGAGACCTGGATGGAGCTAGAAGCCACTATCCTCAGCAAACTAACACAGGAACAGATAACCAAACACCACATGCTCTCAGTTATAAGTGGGAGCTGAATACTGAGAACAATGGACACTGGAAGGGGAACAGTGCATACTGGGGCCTGTCAGGTGGCAGGAGAAGTGAGAGGATCAGGATAAATAGCTAATACCTAGGTCATGGGTTGATAGTTGCAGCAAACCACCATGGCACATGTTTACCTATGGAACACATGGACACATCCTGCACATGTATCCCAGAACTTAAAATAAAATTAAATTTTAAAAAATCATAAAAATAAGTGGGAGCTAAAGAATGGATACATATGAACATAAAGTTGGAAATAACAGATACTGGGGACATGAAAAGGAGGACGGCTAGGAAAGCGGTGAGGGTTACAAAAAATTACCTACTGGGTACAATGTTCACCATTTGAGTGATGAGTACACAAGAAGCCTAAACCTCACCAATACACAATATATTCATGTAACAAACTTGCAGATGTACCTCCTGAACCTAAAATTGTAAACAAATACAAATTAAGAAAAAAATAATAAAAATGACTGCATATAAATGGACTATAAGATGAGTTTTCTGTGGCATGTATACTCTATACAATCACAACAACTGGATTTCTATGAGTTATAGAATTATAAAACTTAAGAAAAACCTTAAGAGACAAAGAAAACAGAGTGTGAGGTGACAAATCAGTAACCTGTCTGAGCCAACACTCAGTAATCTGTCCTCCTCATTTCTGAGATCTCTCACTTGGAGTTCTCAAACCCCAAAGAGAGAAGCGAGCTTTGTGGCTTAAGAGACTCTAATGAAATGGCGTTAGTCTGCAGCCCTCAGCTATGAGACTAACTTACAAAAGTTAGACAGTCACCAAGACTATTTTCATATGAGTTAAACCATATTTTCAGAAATCTCATGACCGTAAATACCACAAAGCTTAAGTTTCAGAGCCCCCCAGTTTCACGTGTCCTTTCCAACTCCCATGCACAGTTTTGTTTTGTTAAAATGCGAATAATTTTTCTTGAAGACACCACCAAAATTGTGTCAGCTTTTGGCAGGACAAAACTTGGGTCCATCCAGGTGTCCTCTTCTTCAAAGCCAAAATAGTCACTCAACAACAATACTTGCCACTGATCCTCAATAAGTTCCCTCCACCACTTCTGCCAAATCACCTACACAAGTGTCATGAACGATAGACTGACATTCTGAACACTTAAGGTACACAGTGTACCAAATATACTAGGATAAATATTTCACAGATTATATAGGGGCTCTTAAAATAAAACATGCCATCAAATTCCAGTAATAGGTATAATAATAGCTATTTCAATCAAGTTGTGAGCATTAAATGAGCTAATACATAGTTGTATTTAAGATAGCAACCTGTTATGTATTAAGCAATCAATACCTGTTTTATTGTGTGTGTGATTGTTTCTGTCATTCTTGGTATTTTCAGTCTCTTGATATCTTTTTTTTACAGGCAGACAAATTAGGTTTGATCAAGTAGTTTTAAGAAGGGGGAACAAAAAAAGAAAATAAATACATTATACTGCATGCAGTAAGCTGACGCTGTAGAAACCCAGGACAGGTGGCTTCTAATTCAGGAAAATAGAAGCAAACGCATCAACTTTTAGAGGAAGCCAGGGACTGAACACTTCATTTGACTGGAGAAGTATGAAGCATAAAAGGAAGTATAAGAAAGGTAAAAAATCAATTAGTACAATAATAATAATGACAAGAAATAATTCAAAACAATGCAAATGAGAACTACATGTAAGTAAATATATGGAAAATAGAAGACAAATTTTAAAGAGTGGATTTAAATTGAGGTTTTGAGTTTAGGTACCAAAAAAAGAAAACAATTATTATTTTTTTCTTTTTTTCCTTTTTTTAAAGGACTGAAAAGAGATTAATGTATGACTATTTCACGAGTGCTTACTACCTACCAGGTGCTATTACAGGCTATGTGATGCCATGTGGGAGCTGGGGGGAGTCATCATCCATCAATCCATGCTTCCATCCATTCATCCATCTATCCATTCTACCTTCCTCCATTATTCCTCTGTTTCACAACATCTCTCCCTCCCTCCCTCCGTTCCCTCTCTTCCTCTCCTCTCTTCCTCCTTCCTTCCTTTATTCCTTCCTATCCAGTGCTTATAACTTGTCAAGCATATATTCTAGCCACTGGAGACATTGTGGTAAATAAAGCAAAGTCCTTTCTTGCATTCTGTGACAGACTGATATAAAATGGGTAATTAACAAATACAACCCCCCCACACACACATTTATTTATTTATTTATTTATTTATTTATTTATTTATTTATTTATACCATACCAGTTACCGCATCAATCAGGATCCATTTAAGAGACAGAAATTATATAATAATTTTAACAGAGAAAGTCTAACACTAAGAATTATTAGGCAAAACAGGGTATTGGCTACTAAAGGGCAGAGAATCAGTCCAGGAGTGGGGGCTCATACCTGTAATCCCAGCCCTCTGGGAGGATGAGGAGGGAGGATCGCTTGAGCCCAGGAGTTCAAGATCAGCTTGGGTAACACAGGAAGACTCTGTCTCTATTAAAAAAAAAAAAAAAGAATAAAATAAAAAGTAGCTGGGCATGGTGGAGCACACTGGTGGGCCCAGCTACTGGGCAGGCTGAGACACAAGGATGGCTTGAGCTCAGGAGGTTGTGTCCTGCAGTGAGCTATAGTCTCACCACTGCACTCAAGCCTGGGTGACAGAGTGAGTCCCTGTCTTTAAAAAATAGATAAATATGCCTGGCGCAGTGACTCACACCTGTAATCCCAGCATTTTGGGAGGCTGAGGCGGGTGGATTATGAGGCCAAGAGATCAAGACCATCCTGGCCAACATGGTTGAACTCTGTCTCTACTAAAAATAAAAAAAAAAATTATCTGGGCATGTTGGTGCGCACCTGTAGTCCCAGCTACTTGGGAGGTTGAGGCAGGAGAAGCGCTTGAACCCGGGAGGTGGAGGCTGCAGTGAGCTGAGATCACACCACTGAATTCCAGCCTGACAACAGATCAAGACTCCATCTCAAAAAATAAATAAATAAATAAATAAATAAATAAGTTAAATTAAGAGTAAACAGTAAAGAACTCTAAAGAATCCAGGAATACAGATTTGGGAGCAGCCAGTACCATGAGGGCTGGGGCAGTGGTCCTAAGGAAGGAACAAATCTAGGGTCCCCACTGGCCAGGACTTGGATCTGAACCAGGTCATCACCCATTGGATCGCAGAGAGATTCTCAATGAAGCCCCATTAAAGTGAGACTCACTGGTAATAAAACAATGACGTTTAAAAGGCAAAATAGAGCACCCGGAGATTACTTTTAGAGGGAAAATGAAGAGTAGGTGATGATGAACTTATTGAAGAGGACACAAAGACTGATGGAAGAGAGAGATGGAATTCTGGAGAACACTGGGCTAGAGATAGAGGTGGGATGTAAGTGATGGGTAAAGACCAATCTGTCAAATTAGAGTAGAGGTCATTTCACTCATGAATGGAATATAAGAGAAATTCAAGTGAAAACCCTAGAGAAACATATACTTTTTTGGATGCAAGAAAAAAGAACAGCAAGTGAACGTTACCAAGAAATAGAAAGAAAAAAGGGAAAAGTTACTGAAATGAGTTTAGAAAAAGAATTCATTGAGACCAAAGAGAAGCCAAGGATAAGGACACTAGGAAAGAACCTTTGGATTTAGGGATGAGTCCAGCTGGGAAATGTAAGAAAGCAATTTCTATAGATAGGTATGGGTGAAAGTTAAATTGCTTAGACAGTAAGGAAAGGCATAGGTCATGTGGTAAGGAATTTTGGTAAAGAAATGGAGATAAAACTATTACCCAGTCATAATTTCATTTAATCTCAATGACGTAGACTGCAATAATTCTCTAAATTGTCTCACATACTCCGAAATCTTCTCATTTGAATTTGTTCTAAATACTTCATCTTATGAATCTTTCCAAAGTGAAGATCAAATAGTAACATTCCCTTGCTCAAAACATCAATAACTTCATTTTAATATTTAAATTATCCAATTATTTAGACTAGACCTCAAGGTTCTCTAACACTTAAACTAAACATTACTTTGTGTTTGTTCTCTGACTGCTCCCCAGTTTATTTTCTATTATAACAAAATTACAAAATTCACTGAACTTTCATGCCTCTATACCAGGGTGTCCAACCTTTTGACTTCCTTGGGACACTGGAAGAATCATCTTGGGCCACACATAAAATACACTAACACTAACAACAGCTGATGAGCTTTTTAAAAAATCTCAAAAAAATGTCATAATGTTTTAAGAAAGTTTACAAACTTGCATTGGGCTACATCCAAAGCCGTGTGGACAGCATGCAGTCTACGGGCCATGGGTTGCACAAGCTTGCTCTATACATTCATGATCTCCCTTATACTTAATTCAGAGTATGACTTCCACCTCAGTGTTCTGGGTCCTCACACAGACTTCCATCCCATCCCAAGTGCTTCTTTCTTTATCAAAATTTTCGTGATTGCTGTGGACTGAATTGTGCCTCCTCCATACATCTCTGAAACCCTAATCCCCAGTGTGACTGTATTTGGAGACAGGGTCTTTAGGATGTAATTGAGGTCACATAAGGTCATAAGGGCGGGGCCCTATTCCAATAGAACTGCTGGACTTATAAAAAGAAACCTCTTTCTCTCTCTGTCTCTCACTCAGTCTCTCTCTCTCTCTTTTTCTCTCTCTCTCTGTCTCTCTTTATCCTCTCTTTCTCTTGCTTTCTCTCTCTCTCCCTCATTCTCTCTTCCTCTTCCTTGCTCAGTCAGAGGAAAGGCCATGTGAGGAGAAAGTGGCCATCTATTATCCAGGAAAGGGGACCTTGCGGGAAACCCAATCCTGCCAGAAAATTGATCTTGGACTTTCCAGCTCCTAGGACTGTGGAGTAAATACATTTCTGTTGTTTAAGCCACTGGGTCTGTGGCATTTTGTTACAGCAACTGGAGCTGGATAATAAGAGATTTTATCACTTGCTTTTTTTTTAATCATCTACAGAATTCATTTTTGCAAAACGAAATGATGATTATTATAGTCTGAAGAACATTATATCTATTTTGTAGCCAACTTATCATAGATATTTGAATAAAATTCATGGAAAGGAAGAAATATAAAATTTATTTTTATATATCCTGTAAACAACTGACTCATTACAGTATACCCTGCACATTCAACATATAATTATTATATTGAATTGAAATTGTAAAAATTCTAACAAACTCAGATTCTATTAATAGATTTACCATATGCATGTGAGTTTCTCTCTCTCTCTCTCTGTGTGTGTGTGTATGTGTGTGAGAGAGAGAGAGAGAGAGAATTGACAAAGTAGTCTCCTCTTTGAAAAATTAAAGAATGAATAAGACCTACTATTGGATAGCACAACAGGGTAACTGCAGTCAATACTAATTTAATTGTACATTTTAAAATAACTAAAAGAGTGTAATGAGATTGTTTGTAAAACAAAGGATAAATGCTTGAGGGGGTGGATACCCCATTTTCCATGATGTGATAATTTCACAATGCATGCCTGTTTCAAAACATCTCATGTACCCCATAAATATATACACCTATTATGTATCCACAAAAATTAATTTTTTTGAAAAAGTATGCAGCCCTGGCAACACCTTGATTATAATAATCTGGTGAGACCCGAATAGCACTTATGACTATTCGGGCTGTTTAAGCCACATAATCTTAGGTTGTTACGGCAGGAGTAGAAACCAAATATAGTAGGGAAAAAGGAGTCTATTAAATGCTAAAATGACAAATGTTACAATATTGTTTTGCGTTTAATCATCAGATTATACTTCAAAATTTTACACCAGTGATCAGATTCCATTTTTGTGAGGAACTGATTTCCATGTCACAATTCTATTCTTTCACTTGTATATAGCTCTTCATCAAATTAAAATTTCATAGTTGTGAAATACATTAGGAAAACATCTGCATACTGGCATTCTGAAACCTCTATAGTATACTTACAAAATAGTTTGTGGATATATGTCCAGTGCATATATCCACAAATTATCTATCACTTATTTGTGGGCTCCGAAATAAATGATAGATGCAAATAAGTGCAGATATTTTGTGTCTGTAGTTTATATACACAGTATATAATTTACATACAGAAAGTGCTTATAAAGATGAAGTCAATTATCAGCTGTTGGGACGGGGACATTTCTGAGTTTGACTATGTAGAAATAAATTATGATCTGAAATTGCGTGAGAGCTGCATATCAGTGTGTGGTCTTTGTTTTAATTCTCTGGAAGTCAAAGTAGCTGATCCGCTCTCTAAACAATGAAATTTTTCTTCTCTGTATCATGCTCTGAGAATTAGGTTTATTCTTCACCAGTGACATAATTTGGAGACAGAGCGATCGATTTTTTTTTTCTGTTTGTAGATGTTGAATCATTCTTAAATAGAGTGGAATTATTCATCAAGCTTTCTTTTTCATTTCTGCACACTCTGGGATTTAAGTTTCGGAATATCTCACTTCTATTGTATGTAAACGACATTCTGGGTTTGCGCTGTCACTAAACTCAATTGTGCTTGCTAATAGCTAGAATGCAGCTGCTAAAAACAATAAACTGAGCATAGTCAACTTGAGAAGGAACAAACGTATTTTATTTCTTTAAATTAATGTTCTTTCTTAAAAGTGATCCATATTTATCTAACATTTTAATAATAAATACAGTTTTACATTAGCTGCAATTATTATAATATGCATGCATGATTATATTTAAGGTAAGTAAATAATGTAATAGGCTAAAAGAAATAAATTTTGAGTGTTTAAGAACTTAAATTTCATCACTTTTTAGCTTTTCCCCTTCTTTTGAGAAATTTTGACTCCACTTTATAGATACTTAAAAGTGAAATTATTTCATTAAATAGTTATAGAATGAAGGGTTCTTACTGTAGCTTTTTCATTTATCATCAGACCAGAGATTCCGGCCAGTACAAGGCATGGAAAGAAATGAAGGGATAATAACAACTGGAAGAGAATCAAAACTTTCATTACTCATGGATGTCATCGTTGCCTATGTAGAAAACTCAAAAGTAACTACGGACAAAGTTTTAGAAATAATAAATTCAGCCATTTTTCTAAGGACGAGGTCAATATACAAAATTTAAGTGTATTTCTATATGCTAATGGGAAACAGATTTTAAAAAACCAGTATCTCACAAATAGAATTCATTAATATCAAAGACTTGGGCATGAATTTAACAAAAGATGTACAAAACCTCTATGTTAAAAAAATCACACAACATTTGTGAAAGATATTAAAGGAGATCTAACTTAATGGAAGAAAATATATATTCAAAGGTTGACAGACTAAATATTTTAAAGATGTAACTAATAGTTATATATTAGTTATAATAGATTATCCCCCAAGTTAATCTATAAGTCCAAACAATCTCAGGCAAAATCCTAGGAGTTCTTTGGGAGATAAGATCACAGTTAAAAAAAAAATTCTAAATAAGTAAGGAAAAACTTACATTCAATAGTAGCCATGGCAATTTGCTAGAATAAAATGGAAACATTTATACTATGCTCTTGGACTCTATCAATATTAATATCTATTGGGCAGATTTGGCAGGAAGGCAGACTAAGAGATGAATACACAGTAAGAGTCCAGAAGCACACATATTCCATTAGATTATTTATGACAAAGTTGACATTGCAGTGCAGTAAGGAAAGTGTGATAATTTCAATAGTTGATGATGGATCACTTTCCCAAATATTTCTTGGACCAGTAACTTATACCCTAACTAAAAATACATTCCTAATAAACTGCAGAACTAAGTACACTGCCAGTACATGTATTTTCAAGATATTTTAAACCTTCCAATAGATGTCTCACGACATTTAATTTTAGTATTAATTATTTCCCTAATGACAAATTACATTTAGCATATTTTCATGTGCTGATTTGTCATTGATTTATCTTGGTTATGTGAAATGTGTTTTTTTTTCCTTTATTTTTATCCTTCTCTTTATTTCAGAATCTCTGTCTCTGATTTACAACAAACCCAGATTTTACATTTACTTTTGATGGGGAATGTCTAGTACATTTCCCATACATGTCTAGTACATTTCTTTTCCTGTTTATATGACTTGGTGTTATCTGAGTATAAGCCAGTTTAGAGAAAACAGTCTGTTTCAGTACTCTTTCCTACTGTGTACTCAAGAGGCAAAGTCTTAGCTGCATTGTATATAAGCACCAGACCACATTCTCTAATCTTCTCTGCCTTCTTGCCCAAAGGCAATGGAAACTTCATTGCTAATGGAATAACTTAGTGTAAGATAATCAGGCAGTTTTGGAATGGTAGGGATTACATATTTTGGGGCTAGACGGGGATGTTTAGTTTTTTCCAAAATAAAATTTGGACACTTAATCCTCATTTAATTTGGAAAGAGATTATTCAAATGCAGTCAATTTTATGATTATGCTAAGCCTAACATGCTACCAGATCATCTTGAGCCTTTCTTTTCCCTTCTTCTGCCTACGCTTTCTGTTTCACTGCTCATTATCTTCATCAGTATGTAGACAGAAAGGTCATGGTGATATATAAGTCAATCCCTTGTGTTTTATTTTTGTATCTCTGCAAAAGATTTGGAAGGAGAATAAGCTGAAACACATATGAAACCTAAGGATCACCTGATAATTTTAATTAGCTCTGTGCTTTTTAAAAAATTATTATACTTTAAGTTCTAGCGTAAGTGTGTACAACATGCAGGTTTGTTACATATGTATACATGTGTCATGTTGGTGTGCTGCAGTCATTAACTTGTCATTTACATTAGGTGTCTCTCCTTATGCTATCCCTCCCCTCTCCCACCACCCTACAACAGGCCTCAGTGTGTGATGTTCCCCTTCCTGTGTCCAAGTGATCTCATTGTTCAATTTCCACCTATGAGTGAGAACATGAGTTGTTTGGTTTTCTGTCCTTGTGATAGTTTGCTCAAAATGATGGTTTCCAGCTTCATCCATGTCCCTACAAAGGACATGAACTCATCCTTTTTTTATGGCTGCATAGTATTCCATGGTGTATATGTGCCACATTTTCTTAATCCAGTCTATCATTGGTGGACATTTGGGTTGGTTCCAAGTCTTTGCTATTGTGAATAGTCCTGCAATAAACATACGTGTGCATGTGTCTTTATAGCAGCATGATTTATAATCCTTTGGGTATATATCCAGTCAAGGGGATTGCTGGGTCAAATAGTATTTCTAGTTCTAGATCCTTGAGGAATCACCACACTGTCTTCCACAATGGTTGAGCTAGAAAAAATGCTCATCACACTGGCCATCAGAGAAATGCAAATCAAAATCACAATGAGATACCATCTCACGCCAGATAGAATGGCAATCATTAAAAAGTCAGGAAACGACAGGTGCTGGAGAGGATGTTGAGAAACAGGAACACTTTTACACTGTTGGTGGGATTGTAAAATGTCTTAAAAGAAAACCTTCACCAGTTCTTTTTTAGATTGAATCATGTGTTCTCTCATTTTTATGATTAGAAAAATATATATGTGTGTGTGTGTGTGTGTGTGTGTGTGTGTATATTTGGACACAAGTTCTTTAAAATCTCTATGATTTGCACATATTTTATTCCAAGTATAGCTTGACTTTTTATTATATTACAATGTCTGACACAACACAAACCTTTTAAATGTGCCTAAGTAAAAGTTATAGATTTATTTATTTTATAGACCATGTTTATGACATACTGAAGAATTATTTTCCTAAGGCAACATCATGAAGATCATCCCCTATTTATTTTTGTATTTTATAGTTTTACATTTTGTATTTAAGTCCATTACCTACTTGAGTTAACTTTGTGTATGAAGTGTGAGAAATAGCTCCAGGTTCATTTTTTTCATCTGATGTCCATCATTTCCAGTACTATTTACTGAAAAAAGAAATATTTTAGGCCATTGAATCTTCTTTACACATTTTTCAAATGTCAGTTGGCTATGTTTAGGTGGATCCATTTTTGGATGTTTTATTTATTTACATTGATCTTCATTGATCTGTGTATCTATTCCTTCATCAATACTATGATGTTATGATTACTGTAATTTTATAGTAAAAGTTGAAATTAGCTAATATGAGTGCTCTGATTAACACATGTACCCTATAAATATATACAGTAATTATGTATCAATTAAAAAATTGTTTGGCTGTTCAGGTATTTTGCTCTCTCCACATAAATTAAAAAATCAAGTTTTTCAGATTTGGGTTATGCTGAGTCTAATTTGGAAGAGATGAGAAGTAAAAAAACAAATAAAGATAAAAGAGGCTTACCTGTCATATTCGAATTTTGATTTACCTGACAAATCGATCAGCTATTATTTACTTTTCAATGAATTCAGAGAGCTGCCTTATGCATTCTCTCCAGGGTTTTTACTTGTAATCGGTAGAAAGGATTGAGTGGAGGGTATTTACTTTATCTTAACTGAAACCTGAATTCCTTAACCGGAACCGGAATCTCTTACCACATCTGAGCGACATTACTCAGAACTGATTGCTAGTACGTTTTAATACCACAATAGGCTATAGTTGTTAAAATTAACTTTGTAGGAGATAGAATTGGATGTGATTATATACTCTTTCTTTATTTATAGTCTTGAAAAACATTATTTGATATCTTTAAGATAATGTAATTAACATTTTCCACTCTGAAATATTTGGCTAATAATTCTTGATTGAATAAAGTTTAAAGAATAAACAGAGCACATGAAATGTCTGGATAATAGGAAGAAATAAAAGGATAGCCAATTTAAATTATGTGTATTATACATACTTATCAACACTGTCAAAATATATATGAAAAAGTTCTTTATTCTCACTTATTTAACATGTCCCTTCACCAACTGGAGTAACTAAAGTTAAATACTTGATATTGCTCCTTAATTTGTCCAATGTCATACAAGTAAAAATTTAAGTACACTACAGTTGGAACAGCTTACATTATTTTAATAATTAAAAATTTTTAATGTGAAATTCTCTATCAACAGTTTTATATAGTAGCAGTTTAAATGTCATAATTTTAAAATAAATGATAGAAATTCTATCTTGGTTTTAATGTTCTTAAATTTATTTTAATATATTTTTCTGTACAATAGAAAATCAATAATGGAAGACAGAGGCAAATGTAATTTATAATTTTTAAAATGATAATTGATAATTCAAGATTATATAAGCAACTCATTTACTCTCAATTTTGTATCTAAATCATCTTTAACAGTAGATTCCATTATTTGTTTATTTGTGGTTGTTACTATGCTCATCTTGAACATAAAATTGATATTTCATTGTGGCTTAAATTTTCATTTAAAAAATTCATAACATGAATAATTATTTCATATGCTTATAGAAATAATTATTTCATATGGCAATTTACTTTTTGGTGGATTCCTATTTGCATCTTCTATTAATTTTTTAATCAAATTGTTGACATTATTCCTTTCTACTACCTAAGTTTTGTACAAATCACAGCGATGAGCCTTTTGCTCATCTTTTATGTAATAAACAATAGTTTCCCATCCATATAAATTTTAACATTGTTTATAGTGTCCTGTGAATGAATGTTGTCATATAAGCCCATATATTTTTAAATATTTTCTGTTTTTTTTTTTTTTCCTAAATTTGGAAATGGTATTCCTCTCAAATCCAGGGGTATATACTTAGTCTCCATATGAATTATTCTCTTTATGAATATAATGCTTTATTTTGTAATAGAAAGGATTCAAAATTTAAATTTAAAAATAACTGGTTTGGCTTCTTGCCACATGAGTTAATAACTGTGAGATCTTGGGTAAATCACATAGATACTTGGCAGGCGAGTTCCCTCACTCAGCAAACATTTACTGAGTGCCAACCATGTTCAATAGACAGCTCTGGAGTTTCAAGATAAAACAGAGCAACAAATAGACAAGAATTCCTGCCCTCGAAATGCTTCCATGAGTGAATGAATGCCTTTGATATGAAATGGTTATAATAATAGCTATTTAATAGAGATGATATGAGTCATAAATGACAGAAATGAAATCTTTTTTTTTTTTTTTTTTTTTTTAGAAAATAAAGGCATAAGCAGCTGGGCGCGGTGGCTCACACCCGTAATCCCAGCACTTTGGGAGGCCGAGATGGGTGGATCATGAGGTCGGGAGTTTGAGACCAGCCTGACCAACATGGACAAACCCTGTCTCTACTAAAAATACAAAAAATTGTCCGTGGTGGCACATGACTGTAATCTCAGCTACTTGAGAGGCTGAGGCAGAAGAATCGCTTGATCCCAGGAGGTGGACGTTGCAATGAGCTGAGATTGCGCCATTGCACTCCAGCCTGGGCAACAAGAGTGAAACTCTGTCTCAAAAAAAAAAAAAAAAAAAAAAAAAAGAAGGTAAAGCCATATAAGCAGCCTTCTTTTTCTATCCAGAGTGGCGCATTGGTGGGTGGAAGTGGTGTCTTGCCCCTCATTATCATGAGCTGCTCATAATTTGGTAAAGAATACACTGGGATATTCATGGCTCTTTAACCTGCAAGTTAAGAATCAATAATAGTAGCATTAATAAAGACTAATTGTTGTTGTTGTTGTTATAATTACTCATCCCTTTCTAAACTGAAACAGGAGCCTGAAGACCGGCATTAGCTTTGTACTTCATTGTTCCTATTCGGGGAGTATTAACAAACACAACATGCATGTTTATGGTGGTTTAAGGCTTCCCTTCACCCACTCTTCCTAAAGGTTTCAGTGGATTTCAGGATTTCAAGCAGTCTTTATAATTTGTTAAGGCTAATGATGTCGCACAAGTAGGAGCTGCAGTTTCTAATCAGTGTTTAGAAAGCAATAAAAATGTGCCAATACTAATGAAGTGGACTTATGGAAGAATACAACTTCTTAGTTATTAAGAGAACAACACTTAAGAACACTAACAGTGAATGTTCTGCTGGGATTCGAACAATGCTTTTTGAAGTCTAGTAAAAAGCAGTCAATTCACTATGTGGCTTTTAGTATGTTGCATCAGTACTGATTGAGCTTTCATTGGTGTTTTCTTTGTATGAGTTGGTGTGTTTATAGCTTTAAAACAAAAATAAAGTATTGGTATACAGCAAAGGCATCTGCATTATTTTTCATTCTGCCTCTTTGAATGGGGGAATAGCTTCTGATCATTAAAATATAAACCTATTTACATACTAAATATTATTTCATTTAATTACCTGAATCTACATTTTATTGTTTCATATCAATTTTAAACATTACCAGTAAAGAACAAAGCAAAGCATTATGTGTTTAGATCATCATGAAAACTTGAACAATATATATCCTAAATTACTCTTTCTCTGTTTCATTTTTGTTGTTACTACAAATGCAATATATGTTCACTATAGGGAAAAACAGAAAATACAAATAAGCTAAAATAAAATAACATAAAATGTCATCCCTTGAATACATTTTTAATGTATTAGTGTATGTTTTTTCAAGCTGTCAACACGTGACACAAGGACAAAGTTGCTCTTTCTAAAGTTAGGATTGAAGGAAGTAGGGCCTTCCACATGAATGGGGAAGTTTTTCCACTCCAGAGTCAGCAGGGAGCCTGAGGAGCACCTCTAGGTACTAGGAAAGCCCCAATTCCTTTTAGCCCACCCTAACAAACTGATTCTTAGACTGTTGAGACCTTACTTGAAATGCAAACTAAACACTTTTTTGAAAGTTTCAGTCTGTATTAGGTTTCTCCAGAGAGACAGACTAATATGGTAGGTAGGTAGGTAGATTCGATAGATAGATAGATAGATAGATAGATAGATAGATAGATAGATAACAGATAGATGATAGATAGAAAACAGATAGATGATAGATGATAGATAGATGATAGATAGATGGATGGATGGATAGATAGATAGATAGATAGATAGATAGATAGATAGATAGATAGATAGATAGATAGACAGACAGATAGAGATGAAAGGAGATTTATTGGCAGAATTGGCTCACATTATTACAAAGGTTAAGTCCCATGGCAGGCTATCTGCAAGCTGGAGACCCTAGGATGCCAGTGGCATGGCTCAGTACATCTATAAAGTCCTGAGAACTGGGTGGGAATGTTGAGGGTGCTGGTGAAAGTCCTGGAGTCCAAAGTTCAGAGACTATAGAGTTCTGATCTCCAAGGGCAGGAGAAGAAGAGTGTATCTAAGCTCCAAGAGAGAGACCAATTCACCTTTCCACTATTCTGTGTTTTATCAGAGACTCCAGCCTATTGAATGGTGAAAACTCACATTGAGGGTGAACTTTCTGTACTTAGTCCACTCACACTCACACATCAATCTTCTCAGGAAATACTCTCAAAAACACACTTCCAAACAAAGCTCTACCTGTTCTCTAGGTATTTCTTAATCTAGTCCAGTTGACACTTAAAATTAACTATCACACACTCATTTCCTATTACTGAAAATACAGGCTTGCATTCTATTTGAATATGAGCACAACATTCAATGCCATACTCCTGCCCCAAGCAGAAATTAAATATTGTAGCGAATGGGACACAGGAGAACAGGCAGCATCTCAAATGTCTACAGTAGTTTACCAAGCAAAACTGAGTTGATGTCATCTGATGAGTAGAGAATACATTTCTGCCAAGGAGAGCAGCAAATGCAGTAACAGTGGCAAAGGTGACTGTGCTTAGATGCTTCAGTCCTAATAAAGAGGACCCCTTCATGCATGCTTTAAACTAGTCAATGAGCCTTTTAAAAGTCAGTATGGCTGAGATAAAATGTATATACAGGAAAATTTATCTTTTTTCAGTGTATGATTCTACAAATTTTGAGCAATAAGTACAGTCATATAACCACCATAATTGACATTCAGAATATTTGATCCTCCCCTCCCGCCAAAGAGTTCCCTCATGTCCCTTTTCAAGACTAAATGGTCATCCCAACCTCAGTCACTGGTAATTGCTGATCTGACATTTCTTCTAATGGTTTTGCTTTTGTGTCTGACTTTTTAGAATACACTTGAGATTCATCAACATTTTGTGTATCTTTGTGGTCTGTTTCTTTTTACTGTTGAGTAGTATTCCACTGGAGAAGGTACCAATTTTTTTATCAATTCCCAAGTTGAAGGACATTTTATTGTTTTTGATATTTGGTATGAATAAAGTGTCTGTAAACATTTATGTTCAGTTTTTGTATGAATATGGGTTACCATTCCACTTGGGTAAATACTTTCAAGTGGGATTATTTGATTGTATATTAAGTGTATGATTAACTTGATGATTAACTGCCAGGTTCTTTTCCAAAAAGGCTGTACATTTTGCGTTTCAACCAACAAGGCATGAGAGTTCCTGTTTGTCTCCATATTCAGAAGCTGTCATTGTCAGTTTTCTGGTGTTTTGACTTTTTTTCTTGTAATTTCTTTACATTTTAATCCTTCTTTTAGGCTTGTAGTGACATCTTGTCATTTAAGTTTCATTTGCTTAATGACAATGTTGGTAGTTACTATCTGTGTCTCTTCTTTGGTGCAATGTTTGTTGAAATCTTTTGCCCACTTTAAACTGTATTTTCTCTTTTCTTATTATTGAGTTATGAAGGTACTTTCCATACTGTAGACCAACTCTTTATCACATATGTGATTTGCAAGTATTTTCTTGAAGTACTTTAGTCCTTTTATTTTGTTAAATATTTTGAACAACAAAAAAAGGTAGTTTTAATCTCTGCCTACATTAAGGGTAAAATACATTTTCCTGAAAGATTTATAGTTATCAGATTTTGCATTTAGATCTATAATCCATAGAATGTTTGTGTTTATGGTGTGAATATAATTTGTTTTATTTTTTACATTTGAATTTTCAATTATTCCAGCACCATTTAATTATTATTCTAGACTTTATCCATTGAATTGTCTTGGCATCTTTGTCAAAATAAATTAACTTTACCTGTGTAAGTTTATTTCTGGACTCTCTCTTCTCTTAAATTGGGTCAACCTGCCCATCCTTTTGGCACCACCATACTGTCTTAGTTAGCATGGCTTTATAAAAATCTTGATATCAGGAGGCAGTTTAAGTTCTGCAGTTTTAATCTTGTGTTCCAAGTTTGTTTTCGTCTTTATATTTATTTACTGTACTTTATAATTTTGACATCAGAAAGTCAACTTCTACAAAGAAAACCTGTGGGGACTTTGGAAATACATTGAATTTGTAGATCACTTTGGGTAGAATCAACACTTTAACAGTAATGTATTTTCCAATCCATGAATATTTATTGATAAACTGTTATTTCTCTTATCAATGTTTACTAGTATTCAGCTTTCAAATATTTCACATATTTTGTTAGGTTTATCTCTATGTATTTGCTTTTTTGTCATTGCAATGGTACTTAAATACATAGTTTGTTAATTTCTGCATTTTTTCTACAATTCGAGCTATATACATTTATTGCCCTGAAAATGGTAGTTGTTTTGCAGATAACAAGGAATATGTTATAGATTTACAGTAACAAGTTATTTCCATTGAAACATGGACACCGGTTTGTCCTGTTATAAAGATTTGTCTTCTCTTTTATTTAGGAAGAGTTAAATATCTTCCCTTTTTTACAGTCTCAGAGTTATAGTCTCATGCTATTTTTTTGATGGCTTGTCTAAAATGTATCATGGGAGGCCTTTCCTTCTTGGAAAATTCAACGTAAGAGCAATAAGAAAGAAGGCACAGAGGATTTTCAAGTTAACCTATAAATTCTGTATCACATATGTTTTTTCTCCAGCAAGTCTTAAGTGTAGCTTAGATTCCTGAGTGGGATAACAGACTTCACTTCAACTATTGACTGTTGTATATTAACCTTGTATTTTGCAACCTTCATATACCTGTTTTTTTTTTTTTTTCCAGGAGTTTCTGTCATTTATTTGGGATTTTCTACATGGACCAGCGTGTCATCTGCAAACAAAGGTAATATTATTTCTTTCTTGCCTAACACTCAATTTTAGTGAAAACCCCTCCAATTTCTCAACAATAAGTATAAGGTAAGTTGCAGTTGTTTAGGTTTTTTTAATTATTTTATAAATGGTGCTTTCCTCATTTTGTTTTGCTTATCTGTTTGCAAATTGAAAATGTTTCGTTCTACTTCAAGTTGTTGGGAGTTTTTATCATTAATTAGTTTTGGATTATTTTATTCTTTTACTGTACTAATTAATATGATCATCTTATTTTCCTTCTTTAGTCTGTTGATATAACTGATTACATTGATTAATTTTTCAAATGTGGAACTATCCTTGCATACCTAGAATATAAATTTCACTTGTTTGTGGTTGGTGCACAATGTTTTTATACATTGTTGGATTCACTTTTATAAATATTTTGTAAGGACTTTTGCACTTATGTTTATGAGAGGTATTAGTCTGTAGTTTTCTTTTATTGTATTTATTTGGTTTTGATTGTAGGGTAACTCTAGTCTCAAAAATTTAGTTAGAAAATGTTTGTTCTGCATCTGTTTACTGGTAGAGTTTAATACTTGGAACAATTTCTTACTGAACTATTTTGAATAATTTATAAGTAAAATAATCTGGATTTGGTAATACTCTTTTTGGAAAGGCAATATTATTTCAATTTTTTAATATACAAATATATAATTACTCAGGTTATCTATTTCTTTTGTGTGAGTTTTGGTAGTTGTACATTTTCCTTTCAAGAAAGTAATCTATTTCATCCAAATTATTTAAATTATTGACGTGTGTTGTTAGTAGTATTTTCTTGTTATCCTTTTAATGTCCTTGAGATCAGTAGAGATTATTGATATGGTATGGCTGTGTCCCCACCCAAATATCATCTTGAATTGTAGCTCCCATTATCCCATGTGTCATGGGAGTGACCGTGTAGGAAGTAATTGAATCATGAGGGTGGGTTTTTCCCATGCTGTTCTTGCGATAGTGAATAAGTCTCATGAGATCTGATGGTTTTTATAAAGGGTACTTCCCCTGCACACACTCTCTTGCCTGCCACCATGTAAGACGTGCCTTTGTTCCTCCTTCAATTTCTGCCATGGTTGTGAGACCTCCCCAACCATGTGGAACCATCAGTCCATTAAACCTCTTCTTTATAAATTACCCAGTCTCGGGTATTTCTTCATAGTAGTATGAAAATGGACTAAGAAAATGATCCTCTTTCATTGCTGATTATGGTAATTTGTGTCATCTCTATTTTGTGGGAAATAGTCAAATACTTTTTTTTCATAAGATTGAAGCTTAGATTATTGATTTTAGCTCTTCTTTGTTTGTATTCTATACATTTAATTCTATAAATTTTCCTGTACCCCTTTCACTGGATCTCACAATTTTTATTTTTATTTTTTTATTTTCATTCATTTCATCATTTAAAAAATGAAACATCTTTGATCCATGTGTTATTTAGAAGTACATTGTTAACTTTCAAATATTTTGGTATTATCTAGCTGTATTTATGTTTTTAATGTCCATTTCATTTCCATTGTTTTCTGAAAACTTACTTTTAATAATTTTTGTTATTTTGTATTTGTTAAGACGTTTTATGCTAATAATGGGATCTATCCTGATGAATGTTTTATACAAGTTTGAGCAGAATCTACATGTTGCTGATATTGAATGTACTATCCTACAAATGGTCATTAGATTAGGTTGATTGACAGTGCTGTCCCATTCATCTATACCATTATGTTTAAGTTAGCATTTCCTTTTGATTTGATTTTAGAGTTTCCATTTCCTTGCTTACCTCACCTGTTAGTTCTTATGGCTTATCGATTTTTTTTCCATTAACAACTTTAACATATTATTTGTAATTACTTAAAATTCACTGATAATCCCAATGTCTGTGCCATATCACCGTCTGTTTTTGATATTTGCTTCGTCTCTCTAGACTGCTTTTTCTTGCATGTGGTGTGCCTTGTATGTTTGGTTGTGTTGTTCTGTATGTGTCATATTGGGTAATATTCTGAGTAAATAGGCCTCTAATGTGAGGATTTATTTTAATCTGGCTAGGAGTTGTGTTTTGCTTCATGATTTTTGTAGTTCTAGATGCCAGACCAAATTTCTTTAGTCTTCTTGTGTTTGGTATTCTCCCTTGAATTTGAACTTCCCTAATTTCTTATTCACAGAGTCTGCATCTTTCCTACTAGTTTATACTCAGCCTTCAACAATTGGTCAAAATTACTATTTAAATGTTATTACCAATTAATTCGTAGATTCATTGCTTCTGCTCTAGTTAAGAATATCTTCATTCCATCTTTTGGAAATTGTCTTTCCAGATCCCCAGTGGTGGTTTGCCCTGCAAACTTAGTTCTCTGGTGAATCCAAGAAAAGTCATTGATTTTTATTTATCCAAGTTTTTCTTGCTCTATGTATGTTACTGACAATTTTTAAGCTGTTTACATCTCTGAGTTGCTATCAAATTCTCCATAGACTTTGGTTACTTTGTAGCTTATTGTAGGTGAACCACACAGAGTCTAAAGCAGTATACCAGATATTTCAGCCTCTTTAAAGTCTAATCTGTTGCTTCCATGTGCAGAACTAAGAGTGAGCCCTTTTTACTTCTGTCCAAGTGTGTCCTAGCCCAGTGAAAACTAAATGTTACAAATTTTACACTACATAGGATATATCTTAGTGTGCCCAAGTAACAAAGCTAGACTATTTTAAAAATTTAGGCTGAATACAGATATCAAAATATCAACAGCATTCAGACAGTTATAAGATGGTAGTTGAAGAAGCTAGTAGCAGATAATTATTTAAATTTATTTCATGAAAAATCAGTTATACTCTTAAACTCAACTTGACATTTCAAAATAAAGCTAGACTGTTTTACTTTAGTAAAGTTGCATCACCTTACTGATAACAGAACTTTACAGACTTTAATAAAT
>NW_012106698.1:326675-330265 GCF_000951045.1 Mandrillus leucophaeus
TTATTGATTTTAGCTCTTCTTTGTTTGTATTCTATACATTTAATTCTATAAATTTTCCTGTACCCCTTTCACTGGATCTCACAATTTTTATTTTTATTTTTTTATTTTCATTCATTTCATCATTTAAAAAATGAAACATCTTTGATCCATGTGTTATTTAGAAGTACATTGTTAACTTTCAAATATTTTGGTATTATCTAGCTGTATTTATGTTTTTAATGTCCATTTCATTTCCATTGTTTTCTGAAAACTTACTTTTAATAATTTTTGTTATTTTGTATTTGTTAAGACGTTTTATGCTAATAATGGGATCTATCCTGATGAATGTTTTATACAAGTTTGAGCAGAATCTACATGTTGCTGATATTGAATGTACTATCCTACAAATGGTCATTAGATTAGGTTGATTGACAGTGCTGTCCCATTCATCTATACCATTATGTTTAAGTTAGCATTTCCTTTTGATTTGATTTTAGAGTTTCCATTTCCTTGCTTACCTCACCTGTTAGTTCTTATGGCTTATCGATTTTTTTTCCATTAACAACTTTAACATATTATTTGTAATTACTTAAAATTCACTGATAATCCCAATGTCTGTGCCATATCACCGTCTGTTTTTGATATTTGCTTCGTCTCTCTAGACTGCTTTTTCTTGCATGTGGTGTGCCTTGTATGTTTGGTTGTGTTGTTCTGTATGTGTCATATTGGGTAATATTCTGAGTAAATAGGCCTCTAATGTGAGGATTTATTTTAATCTGGCTAGGAGTTGTGTTTTGCTTCATGATTTTTGTAGTTCTAGATGCCAGACCAAATTTCTTTAGTCTTCTTGTGTTTGGTATTCTCCCTTGAATTTGAACTTCCCTAATTTCTTATTCACAGAGTCTGCATCTTTCCTACTAGTTTATACTCAGCCTTCAACAATTGGTCAAAATTACTATTTAAATGTTATTACCAATTAATTCGTAGATTCATTGCTTCTGCTCTAGTTAAGAATATCTTCATTCCATCTTTTGGAAATTGTCTTTCCAGATCCCCAGTGGTGGTTTGCCCTGCAAACTTAGTTCTCTGGTGAATCCAAGAAAAGTCATTGATTTTTATTTATCCAAGTTTTTCTTGCTCTATGTATGTTACTGACAATTTTTAAGCTGTTTACATCTCTGAGTTGCTATCAAATTCTCCATAGACTTTGGTTACTTTGTAGCTTATTGTAGGTGAACCACACAGAGTCTAAAGCAGTATACCAGATATTTCAGCCTCTTTAAAGTCTAATCTGTTGCTTCCATGTGCAGAACTAAGAGTGAGCCCTTTTTACTTCTGTCCAAGTGTGTCCTAGCCCAGTGAAAACTAAATGTTACAAATTTTACACTACATAGGATATATCTTAGTGTGCCCAAGTAACAAAGCTAGACTATTTTAAAAATTTAGGCTGAATACAGATATCAAAATATCAACAGCATTCAGACAGTTATAAGATGGTAGTTGAAGAAGCTAGTAGCAGATAATTATTTAAATTTATTTCATGAAAAATCAGTTATACTCTTAAACTCAACTTGACATTTCAAAATAAAGCTAGACTGTTTTACTTTAGTAAAGTTGCATCACCTTACTGATAACAGAACTTTACAGACTTTAATAAATGTATTAAATAATCTGGTAAGCAAAGGAAAAATATTTGTTTATAGACTCTGAGCCAGAAATGAGCATTTTCCCAAAATCACAACCAAAACAAGTACATACATTTTTTTGTACCAAAAATATAAGTGTCTCAGCATCATATTCTGAATAGAATATATTTTGTCTAATTGCAAAATCTGTGTTCATTATGTGACATAATTTTATAAAAACTGGAATTTATATCAAAGCTCCTCATTAAACTACTAGCATGGTAGTTATTTTTATAATTCATTATTTTGATGGTGGAACAAGTCTTATTACTCAATTGTTTTTAAAACATTTTGTATCTACCCTAATATTTTTTAAGAGGGAAACTTTAGAGACATTCTTTCAAATTTAAATAAAATTATATTGGAAGTACATTGAATTTGGATTAAAGAAGAATTGTTATTTTAACAATATTGGAACTTTCTCTTCTAAAAAAACAAATCTCTTTCTTCACTCAACTCTTTTCTGAAGATTTTTAAGTGCATAGGTCCTGCCTCTGTTTATTATGTTAGCTCTTGATCTATATTTTGATAAGTTAAACCTTCCTATAATTTGTCACTGAGTAAATACATTCTTTAGGCTGCAATTCATAGCAACTGCATTTTATCTATTTGTGGCTTTGTTCAGTCATAGGTAAAATACAAATTCCATATGTGTGTGTGTGTATATATATACACACATGTATATATGTGTGTGTGCGTATATATATACACACACATTATATATATTTTTTCTATTATTAGAAGCCTATACTGGTTTTACCTTATAATATGTGGCATAATACAGTCTATATAACAGTTCTGTTTTTTCCTATTGTTACATTTTGACCCCTTCTTTTTTCTTTTTCTTTTACTAGGATTTGAAATCCATCAGTAGCAATCTGTCAATATTATTTTCCTTGGTGTTTTTGCCCTATGAATATGTCTTAATCCTCAATCCTCACACTCTTTTCTCTTGTGAACCTCAGATAAAGTCTTACTAAATATTGACTATGTATTTTTTTTTTCTAAAAGATTTATCTGTTTCCCGCTGTGCTCTTTCTGATTGTATTTTTCTTTCACAGGCATACAAGTCAATTTTCTCGAGAGTCAGAAATGGTTTCAAATATTAGAACTACTTCCAAGGCTCTTAACCTTGGGCACATTTCCTAATCTTTCTTGTGATGATTTTCTTATTTATCCTTCCTCTCATTCATATTGTAACTTGTAGGTTCATTACTTTAAAATAGTTAGATATAATTTTACTTGTTATATTTGTAAAAAACAAATGAGACACCAACATTTTGTTCAGGAATATTATGCCTCATTAAAAATACTTATCATTGTAAAAAACTGCATTCAATCGATTTTATACATAATAATATTCAGGAAAAATAATATCTTAAAATTATTTTATTTATAATGTTAATAATGTTATTGAGTTTTTGTATGTTCTAAAGTGTTTCTATTTTAGAGATAAGAGAAAATGACAGTGACTGTTATACACAAGTATAGGAGAAAGTTGTGACGTAAAATTATACAATCAAATAAATTAATATATCATTAATATATCACAACCACTGCAGTGAATTTTATTACTTTTCTCCAAAGTGATTAGAGAGTTAAATATCAATTCACAAATATATGATTTTCTAATTATAGAATTATTTTGTGAAAGTTACATATTTTGTCTATATAAGTAAAATCTTGTTTTCATCATACAATATATTTTTACATGAACTTTAGTGTCTTCTACGCTCTTAATTTATATATCATCTTGCTCAGTTGTCATTTTTATAATCTGTTAGTTTAGGACCAAATTTCATATCTCCCTCTGCTCATTGGATTTCAGTGCCACAATAGCAGGGTCTGATGCCAGTTCTGCTCCTTTTTTTTTTTTTTTTTTTTTTTTTTTGCCTTGTCCCCACATACACCACACACACCTTGCCT
>NW_012106698.1:330315-378362 GCF_000951045.1 Mandrillus leucophaeus
ATTTTGCCTGAAGTCAAAGAAAGCATTTTGGTCAGCACAAGGAAGCCGCCTGAAAACCTGGGAAAATTAAGACTCCCAGAGGCAATGATCAGTTAAATGGAATGGGTATTAATGGGTAAACTTCTCACTAATTTCTCAGAGTAAAAATGTTAAGATGCCTCTTGTATTAATACTTAGAGTATTCCTCACAGGAATGGGTGCCATTTGCCCACAGTGGTGGCAAATCAATAACATGCTTTAGCATCTTTTCATCCTGCCCTGTTTCGCTTGCCCCATGGTCTCCTCCAGTTCCTGAAATTACCTCCCAAATATTAGACTTGAAACTAAATCCTTGTTTTACACTCTGTTTCTGGGTGAATCGAATATATGATTGTTATAATGGAAGTGGCCCAAGAAAGTCATTTATTGGGTGGAATTCTGGACCTGGATGACTCAGAACCTGCCAGACAAAGAAGACAATTGACTCATGGTACCAAAGGTGGTGTAAACTCTGGCGCGCTGTAACAACACAAATGTGATGACGTTCCCTGTGCTGAATCAGGAGTAGATATAGGTAGAAGAGGAAGCTGTGGCTTATGTGGTTGCTCTAGCACTTGAATGCCATGGAGGTCATAGTAGTTATTAACATTGTGAAGCTGGGTTCTTTATCAACTGCCCTAGAAGCCTTGAAAAACAAAAATATCAGGTTAAAGCCAATAACTATCAACCCTGTGGACACTGTGAAAGCCAGAAGGTCTTCATGTAACTTATTTATAGAGACCCTCGGCTCTTGCAGATAGAGAGTAAACAGTGATGAAGATCAAGCCTAGGATTTAAGTACAAGGATAGAAGAACCTCAAGGGTGAATAAATGTACAGTCTCCAAAAGTCTTCTGCACAAAAATTAGAGCCCTAATATGAAATGAGAAGAAACCTCAGTGTCGGGATGGAAACAGATGGGGGAATTAATTTGAATCCAGATGTACTCTTTAAAATCCTTGGGAAGCCAAAATAAATCCTTCTACACTGCTATGGCCAAGAGGCTGTCTCATTGCTTGGAGACTAAAATGCATTCCTCGCAAGATAACACTTGTTTTCCTCAGGATTCTTGCCTGGCCATCATGATTATTTCAGATCAATAACTAGAGTAAGGTTTATGGATAGCTGCATCCAAGAAATACAGTCATTGATGTGAAAGAAAATAACTATTTATTGATAGATTTTCAGGATTTTCCCCATACATAATGGCATTACTCACCTTACAGATGTTCCAGTGGCAGTTGAAGGTATTAGGCCAGGCCATTGGGGAGAGTTGGGGCTGAGTGCATTAGAAGGCTAAATAGAGAATAATTGATTGTGACAGAGGCTCTCTCCTGTGACTCGAAATTTAACATCCTGAGAAAGACATGTTAAACTAGTTATAATATTACAAAATGGGAATTGGAAGGTAGGGTACTGGTAAGGGGCACCAGAATCTTTGAGAAGTCCAGCAATGGCTGTCCCCTGTAGGCCAGGGTTTCACTGTAGCAGATTCTGATAAAGAACTGGACTTGCTAAGGTCGGTGAAAATGAAAGAATGCTAAATGAGCAGAGTCCAGGTGGTGGCACTTACCTGTCAGAGGCATGGTGGACATAATTACTGACATTGTCAACAAGGTTGGAGTGGCAATGAGTGTGGCCTGCAGGGATCCACGGTGATCTCTAACAGACCTTGGTGTTCCTAGAGGTGATGTAGATAAGCAGCTGAATGGGATGCTCCTTACCTTTTACAAGTAGAACAAATTAAGTACTGCTACGTAGAACACTTATGTCAAAGTTGTGATTCCCTGCCTAGTTTCTAGACTATCTCAGATGTCAGATTCATGGATCATTGATTGTGACTTGGCTGGTTCCTTTTGAAAAAGGAAACCGAAATACCATTACAAATATAAACAATAGATATTCCTCCAAATGTGACCTAAATTTATGTGTGCACATTTGTCAGCTTGGCTGTACACATGGGGAAAAAGGAAGGCCAGGCTTTTTTGAGGGCAACTGATACAGATAGAAGGGGGCCCCAAATGCCAGCATGACCATCAAGCTGGAGTGGAAGCTTAGGGAGCCCATGTATAAATGGAGTACTGGCTGGAGTCTGACTCACAGCGATACACTCATGATTGCTCTGGTGCTCAAGTGCATAATTGGGATAAGTATACTTAGCAGCTGGCAAGGCTGTTAAGTTAATTTCTTTTCATGTAGAGAGGAGTTGTCATCATAGAACAGGCCAGTTGGATGTCCCAGAAACTGCCCTCTCATGATGGTAAATCAGAGCAATTCCTCATTCTGAGTGGAATTGCTGATAGTGACACTCTCAGAGATAGATTGTTCCTTTTATATCACTCATGTGGCCCCTGCAACTACCAAATGGATTTTGGCATAAGTCCACGAACTGCTGTAATCTTAACCAAGTGGTTGCGCTAATTGCAATCATGGGGCTGGATACATCTTTCCTACTGAGATGAGCACAGCTTCTGGCACTGGACACACAAGTTGATGTGGCAAATGTATTCTTTCAAATCCCTTCAGAAAATAGAATAATCATTTGCCTTCCTGTGGGAAGTACAGCAAGGGTATTTTTATCTTTTCTGCTCCTTGTGACAGAATTGTCCATAGGATCTTTGATTGTCTTGAAATTTTGAAGAGCATTGTGAACTCAAGCCAATTGTACCTGCTGAACAGAAAGTATTCCCCTTATCCTAGGGAAACACATTCTGGTGGCACTGGTGTCTGAAGGGTGTTTAGTTAGGCTAGTTTTGCAAGTCATAGAATAAGATGTTACAGACTAAAATGGCTTCCAGGGTGTAACTACAGCCTCTTGTGCCATCTTCCCCATCCAGCCTTATAATGCCCCTTCAGTAGTCTTATTGGCAGAGGCTAACAAGCAGCAAATTGACAAAACAGAAATGTGGATTTGTCCCCAGTTATAGTGGAGTCCCACTATAGTATGCAATAGTGGACTTGGATTTGAGAGAGATTAGCTTAATACTTGACATAACCACGCTGCTGGCTAACTCAATGATGAATACTTTATAGGCTTTATCTGCTTTACTGACACTGTCCCTGTCTTTGTATTCTGGCCTCCTGTATTACCCCCCAAATAACTACCTGTACCCAAGGCCTTGCATTAGTATCTGTTTGCAAGATGGACTGCCAATTAATAAAATAAAGCATAGTACTGAATTCATAACTAAAACACACACAATTGCACCATTCACATAAACAAAAATCACAATGAAAAATGCAGTTTTTAGAAAATAACATTTTCCTTATCTAATCTTTCATCAATTGTGCCTTAGGTCAATAGTCATTGTTTGGTTTACTTAAACTGTAGCATGTCTAAAGAGATTTGTTGAAACGCAGTCTTACAGGATATTGAAACTTGTTCCTTGTGAATTGTAATTGAATTGATCAATGATTTTGTCAATTTTAAGATGCATTGAAATGATGACAAATATTAACCTTGTAATTATTGAGTCAATATATAACTCTGAGCTCAGCAAATATTTATAGCAATGCAGAAAGCTACTTCTGAACTTTATCTTTTTCATATTATCATGTTATTATAAATAATCTATTAAGATATTTATTAACTACAAACTTTCTGAAGAACAAAAATGTAAGTAGAAAGCAAAAGTACTTGTGATATACCTAATTTTATGTCGTAATTGCTTTTACTATTACAAATGGCCACTGTCTTCCTTATGAATTTGCAAGTCAGTAGCTCAAGACTCTCAATATGAAATAGTCTTCTTTGAATCGGTTTTACCTTTTCAGTAACTTGGACTGATTTTTAAAATGAAGCTAAATTCCTACATTCTGCAATTAAAATAGAATTTTCCTCTGAGCTTTAGCAATACCACTTAGTAAATTGAAATCTCCAGAGTTTATCGTAGTTTTACCAATTTGGCCTTTTTAATGGTGTATTATTTATGCATTTATAGTTAAAAGTTGAGTGGTAAAATAATCACTCAAAAAATATTTATTAAGTGCCTGTCTCCAAAGGCTTATATTCTAGGTCTACCGTAATATTCTATGTTGGCCAAATCTTTAATTTCATGATGACTGTGATCTGATCTTTAAAGATAATTTTATAAACAAGAGACTGAAATTTTCCATTTGAATGGTTCAGCAATATTTAAAAATACAATATAAATTTCAAGTATTTATCATAACTTAGTATTTAGTAGTTTTATTAAGTCCTCAGTAACTAATATTCTATCAATAAAGATATTTTTGTCTGTGATTTGCTGTTGTATTTCCAGCATGTAGAATGAGACACAGCACACATTGGGAGCTTAATAAACATAAATTTAATAAATCAACACCACTTGGCTTATAAATGAATATTATTTTTATAAAAAACTGTAGGAGGTGGTCGAAATAATCACATTCCTACATTTTTGTCCCATTATATCGACCCTGAAACATTGCTTTCTCTTTTTATTTAACAACTTATTCACACATATATAATTAACTTAATATATTTGTTTAATATGTATCTTTTGTTTTTATTCATTTTTGTAGAAGTGTTGCATCTTTAATTTCAGTGAATCATATATGTATTATTATTTATAGAATCATATAATTTCGAAATTTATTTTTAAGGATCAGATCACAGATATGCATACGCATAAGGATTGTTTCTTTTTCACTAACACTGAACTATATCAACTCCAGCCGTGTTGCTATGTGTACATTCAATACGTTTCTATTTCTCACTAAGTAATATGTCATATATAAGTTGTATATTCTTCCAGATGAATAGTTTGCCTCCAGCTAAGCACAACAAAAAATACAGTTGAACGGGCCGGGTGCGGTGGCTCACGCATGTAAATCCCAGCACTTAGGGAGGCAGAGGCGGGCGGATCATGAGGTCAGGAGATGGAGACCATCCTGGCTAACCCGGTGAAACCCCGTCTCTACTAAATATACAAAAAACTAGCTGGGCGTGGTGGCGGCGCCTGTAGTCCCAGCTACTCGGGAGGCTGAGGCAGGAGAATGGCGGGAACCCGGGAGGCGGAGCTTGCAGTGAACTGAGATCGCGCCACTGCACTCCAGCCTGGACGACAGAAAGAGACTCTGTCTCAAAACAATACAAAACAAAATACAGTTGACCCTTAAACAATGAAGGGGACAGGGGTGCTAATCTCCAGGAAGTCAAAAATTTCCATAATATTTTTGACTCCCCGAAAACTTACCTACTAAGTGTCCTGTTGACCAGAAGCCTTACTGATAACGAACAGTCGATGAAACATCCTTCATATGTTCTATATGTTACACTATGTACTTACAATAATGTAAGCTAGAGAAAAAAGAAATGTGATTTTAAAAAATCATAAGGAAGATAAAATACATTTACTATTAAGTGGAAGTGGATCTCATAAAAGTCATCATTCTCATCTTCACGTTGAGTAGGTTGAGGAGGAGCAGAAAGAGCAGCAGTTGGTCTTGCTGTCTCAGGCGTGGCACAGGCAGAATATTTGGAAGAGGTGGAAGGGGAGGCAGGAGAGGCAGGGACACTCGGTGCAACTTTTATTGAAAAAAATTCATGCATAAGTGGACTCGCACAGTGCAAACCCGTGTTGTTTAAGGGTACACCGCGATACTCCATAAATATTTGTATTCATGTCACTTACGGACCAATGAGAGTTTCCTTCGGTGTATTTACGCCAGATTGTAATCGCTGGATCGTGGCTATGTGCATACTCAATTTGAATTGGTCATATCAAAATATGAATTCCTACAACTAGGTTTTCCTGATTAACGTTGGGTATCTGTAGATTAATGTCAATTTTCTACTTTCGAGTAGTGTGCCCACAATGTGTCTCATCAAAGTAAAACGAGTTTAGCATTGTTGCATTTTATATTTATTTGATTCTGTCTCTTTCATCTAGTTAATCTTACTCATAATGCGTTATGTCTCCTAGGAAAAAGTAGACAGAAGATGTTTTAAATAGATATTCTTATCAGACTCATAAATTTCACTGATCTGAAAGTAAATATAAAATTGCTTATTATTCTTTCTTATAAAATAAGGGTAAAATTTTACTACTCGTTTAAAAATCATTGTGTTTTTATTTTTTTAGTTTATATTTCTTTTATTTAATGGCTTGTGAGCAAAATAAAGCAAATATTAATGAGCAAAGCCAAGTGGCAATATTTAACTCTCTATAATACTACCAATAATATATTAAAAGTTTGTGAAATCTAATTATTTTCTTGATATTACTTCAATGTGTAAATATAGTAAAATCTAGATCTTGATTCATTACTTATTATTGTGTTCTCTATTTATAATTTTTTATTTACTTTCAGTTTCTGGAAAGTGAATGAACATTTTCCAGGTTAATCAGCAGTAGTTATATCATGTATTGTTGAATGTAATATTAGCGAGTTTATGAAACATAGTTTCATAATACAGTTCCTTTTCAGCTTTTCCCTCCATGTCCTCCTTGGGATATGAAGATAATCCACTTAATCTCAGGGTATCGGGTGAAACACCTATTAAGGAGGTGTTATAAGAAATACTTGCCAAAGTCTCGTTCATCTCTTACATTTCTTGCATTTCATTATATAGTGGGATTATGTAGAAATCAGTGAATTCCCCAAAAATTGATATACACTAAAATGAAACCCCAGATCTCTTGAATATAAATCCCAGCTGTAATTCATTCAATGAGGTTTTGAGTGAACACCAGGCTCAATATTAGGTGCTGTGGATTAAGAAGTAAAATTTAGGCATTTTCCTTGCAGTGACTGGGGGTAAAGCACATACATGTGTATATCTGTGTAACAAAGTTAAACATGTAATTATAGAAAAACACAGTTATCTACCTATTCCCAAGTTTTCAGTCTGAAGAACATTGTTTCTTGAATGATGCCAATGGGTGTGCTTTGAGAAAAAATCTATAATCAAAAATCTTGGAGACACTAGATGAAATAGAATAAGCAAGAAGAGACCATTTTAACAGGTTAAGAGCTTGAAAGGTCATAAAATTACTTACTTTTAGAGGCTTTACTGTATATCAGATAAACAAACTGATTATTGTCATCCTATATTCAATATGCAGGGTTTTTTTTTTCTATGAAAGTAATTTAAAAATTATTCTATGTTGATAATGATCATTTTTATTAAGAACAGATAATTTATTTTCTTTCTGTTAAAAACTTAATTGTATTAACAGATAGCTTTTCTGCCTAAAAATTCTCCATCTACACCAAATATTTTGTGGGCAATTATTTTCTGATAAAAGTTATAATGATTAAAACAACTGACGTGTTTAAATAATATTATTTTTGGTATCTTATTGTGAAACTTGACCTTGAAGAGCCAACCTTTCTTTCTCCATCAGGATTTTCCCTTCGATTCACTCAGGCAGTTTAATTTACTGCTGGTTATAAAGTATAAGTACATGGCAATTCTAATTAAATATAGCCTTTTATTATTTGACTTGAAAAAATAATTTGTAGGAAATAGATGCTTGGCAATAAATAATTTCTGAAAACTAGGAGACTGAAAGTTACAGTAAGAAAAATTAAGGAAGCCAGATGAAACTAATGAGTTAAGCAGAAGATGGGTTTGGTTTTGAGAATGATGACTTTGATTTGCCAGTGAACTGTAACACTTGGATTTGTTTCAGAAATATTTACTGAAAGCATCAATTTAATGAGAAGATGATATATAAGAATAACTAAAAGTAAAATATCATAATACAGTTAATATAATTGCGTGATAAATTTGGAAAGTTGGAGAAAAATGAGAAAAGACAGAATAGTCACCCTTCTTTGGATTATCAAATAAGAGGCAAACATTAGAATAATAAAATGTTATAGTTGGTAGAGATAAATATTCCAATCCTCATAATTTATAAATTAGGCAATTGAATTAATATTTTTGTTTTGTTTTGCTTTCAGTTTTGCATATAAGTACTTTTATTTCTTCCATTATATTTTAAAAATGGAAAAAGTCCAACCTTTAATTTTTTTTATTTTAACTGCTATATTAGATTTATATTGCTGCTATAACAAATTGCCAAAAATGTAGTCACTTAAAACAACATTTTCATCTTACAGCTTTGGAAGTCAGAAATCGTAAAACTGAAATTTCTAGAGGACTCTCTTTCTTCTCCAGGCTCTAGGGGAAGAGCTTTTTTCTTTCTTTCTGAGCTCCCAGATGCCCCCTACAATTCCTTTTTTCATGGCCCCAACCTCCATATTCACAGCCAGCTGTGTAGTATCTTCCAGGCCTTGTCTCTGACTTTGAACTTCTTTTCTTTCTTTATAAGGACATTTTTGATTACATTGGGTCATCAAAATAATCAAGGATATTCTCTCCATCTCAAAATACTTACTAGATACTATCTGCAAAAATCCCTTTAGCCACATAAGGTAACATATTTACCACAGTTTCAAGGAATTAGGACCTTTTTGGGTGGTCATTACTCAACTTTTTACGTCTGTAGTGGTTAGTTAGGATGCTATATAATGAACCACTGTTTATTAAATTCATATTGATTGCTCAATTTTTAATCAAAAGTCTGTTTGATCTAATAAGATCAGAGAAAGGGTAGTTTTGGAAGTGTCTGATAATAAATATTTATGAGTCTATTATGTATAGAAACTCATTTATTATTTATTGGTTCTTGTTGAGAAACTTCCTCAAATTATTTTTGAGTCGATTCATCTATTCTTGTTAATTCAATAGTTATTGAGCAATTGTTGGGTATGGTAAGGGATCCTTATGTTATTGCAAGAAAAATAGAATCAAGAATCAATCTTTGGGTGTCCCTGAGGCTAGAGGGAAGGGCTCCAGGTATTTTTTCCACTTTTTAAATAGTAGTGCATAGTCATGTTGTTGTCTACAGTGAACTAAATCTCAAATTTCCATGAGAAATTCACTAATATTGCTCAGTTTTGCATAATAATTTTGTGATAAAAGTGGGAATATGATCTTCCTGTCAACTCATATTGTAAACTAGAGTCTATGAAAGTCCTCACATGATCTTCTCTATTTGTAACCTCATCTCTCTTGGATTTTGCTCATCTTGCTATTCTCCAGCCATGCAGCTCTCATTGTTATTCTTCAGTCCTTCAGTCTTGCTCCAATTTCCCTTTCTCTGCCCGAAAAGCTCACGAAGCAGATATTTGAATGGCCCTCTCACATCTGGCAAATCTCTTTTCAAGAACTACATGATTAAACATTTCCCGCTGCCCTGGACAAATAACAACGTGCAATGCCAAAGGTCCTGTGTCCTTTACTGTACCTTCAATGCTTTTTGATTAATGCCTGTGTTCATGCATCACCTACTTTCTTTATTCATCGTCTGTCTGACTTTGCTTTATTCACTATTATATCTTTAATGCCTAGAAAAATGCAGAACAAATTTGAATTTAGTCATGAATTGTGTAGTTTTAATACAACTACTTATACTGTTAAAAATGCTTTAAAATATTAACTCATCCAATCCCCAAAACAACACTGTTAGTATCTCCATTTCATCAATGAGAAATAGATGGAATGTCATTATAATATTGAAACATGTGTTTTCGGTAAGTCTTTTCTGGTCTGAAATCATCTCTCTATTTTCTCCTGTATCTATTTTATAATAGTTATTATTATGTAAAAAAAATTATCAAACAAGAGTTTGTTTTATGATTCTCAAAATATCTTTGTGTATTTTTACAAAGTTTTTGGGATGGTGTCATCTTTAACATCTTTAGGGAGATAATCCTTGGGATGTTTGGCGTTTGAGTCACTAATTATAGCTTTGATTTTTAAATAGATTACTTTAAGAAGTTAAACTTGTCTTCTGTAGCATTATATTTCTTTTCAATTAATGGCCTTCGATCAAGTGTTTTTGATCTTTAGGGCAGCGTTTTGTAGGAGGCAGAGGTTGATTAGCATTGGCTGACAGAGGGACTTCTCCTGATTTTTAGTTAGTGGCTGTTTCCATTTTAATTGCATCCCAAACTTGCTCGGTTTTCTGTTAGAATTTTTGTAAATTCATACAACCTTTTGTCTGTTGTCAGTTACCCATGAATTTTAAACATTAACAGTGGCTAAATTTTGTTCAAAGCTCTTTTGGATAAAATGCTTAAAAATAAATAGCCAACTATTTTAAATGGAATTTTGCCAGAAATTAATGCAATAAAATTAGTATGATGTTCCAGCTAGGTAACTGTGATATATCATAGTTACAAAATAGCTTGTGTCCTTCTTTTTCATGGAGTTTTTAATTATAAAGCAAAGCAAAACAAAACACACAAAAAAACAAGTGAGCTCTTTTAATGGTGTTTATAATACTGGATTAATATTACCCTCCCTCATATTCTCAAGCATCAAGGACCAGAAACACAAATGCCTAGAGATTTGAAAAAGATAACAAATAAATGAGCCAGTTTGTTGATGCAATATAATTGTGGGAAAATGTACAATAAAATCCAGAACTCAATTATAGAAAATTATGGTATTATTAAAATATGGACCCATCAATATTGTTCAATGGGTATGAAGTTTCAGTTATACAAATGAGTAAGTTATAAGATCTGCTGTTCAACATGGTAGCTATAATTAGCAATGTGGCATTGTGCACTTTAAATTATTTTAAGGGAATAGATCTCTACTTAAGTGTTCTTTCCACAAAACAGAAACAAATGAAAACACACAAGGATGCATATGTCCCAACTCATCAAAATATAAACGTTAAATATGTGCATTTTTGTAGATCAATTATTGCTCAATTAAACTTAAAGCATAATATGAACTCAGGATTATAAGATTTTCTCATTTTTTTCTTTTTTTTTTTATTTTTTTTTGGAGACGGAGTCTCGCTCTGTTGCCCAGGCTGGAGTGCAGTGGCCGGATCTCAGCTCACTGCAAGCTCCGCCTCCCGGGTTCCCGCCATTCTCCTGCCTCAGCCTCCCGAGTAGCTGGGACCACAGGCGCCCGCCACCTCGCCCGGCTAGTTTTTGTTTTTTGTATTTTTTAGCAGAGACGGGGTTTCACCGTGTTAGCCAGGATGGTCTCGATCTCCTGACCTCGTGATCCGCCCGTCTCGGCCTCCCAAAGTGCTGGGATTACAGGCTTGAGCCACCGCGCCCGGCCAATCTCATTTTTTTCAAAGGAAGCTTAAAATACAGATGTTGATGGAAAATAGTTTGCAAACTAAGAGATACCCATTGTCAAATGCTAATTAATATAATATGAATACTGTTTAAATTGAATCCACTGAGATAAAAAGTAAAAATTATCCTGCAGAGTGCAAAACTCTTGGTTATGTTATCCTAACCATTAGATTATTTTAAAATGTATACTTTATCTCTTTTTTTATTCTTTTCTGGAAATTATATTTTTGATAGGTTCTTATGTATATTTTATTCTATTACTTCAAAATTTTAAGCAGATATAGATGTTGACAAAGCTTCAGAATATCCATTAGTTACAATATTTATTAATTACTAAGGGAAAATAGTAATTTTACAGTAGGGAAACCTGGCAGACATTAGCTCAATCCCAATGACCCAGGTTGACATCCCCAGTAATAATGAAGTATTGGCTTCATGTGCCACTAGATATGGTATGCTGCAAAGTACACACTAACCTGTGGTATTCTTCTCCAAATTACATAACCTCAATCTAATAATGAGAATACATCATACAAACTCAAACTAAGGGGTAGCTACAAAATACCCACCAGTACACTTTATACTTAACATTACTCCAAAGTGTAAAGGTCATGAAAGAGGAGGAAATACTCAGAAACCATTACAGATTGGAGGAGAAACAATGACTAAATGTAATGTGGAACCCTGGATTGGATCCTGAAATGAAAAAAAAAAACAGAGTAGAAAAAATGGTGAAATCCTACTGTAGTTTGTAGTTTAGTAATTAAATAGTACTCTATCAATGTTAATTTTTTTAAGTTTTGATCACTGTACCATGGTTTTATAAGCAACTAATGTTAGATGATTTGAGTAAGGGGTACACAGAAACACTTCGTAATTATTTCTGAAATTATTTCAAAATAAAAAGTGAAAATAACTTACAGAGCTATTTAAGTAGATATTAATATATTTCCATTCTAAAAGCAAAGTTAAAATCTCAGTGCACTTAAAATTGGCATTGAAAGGGTTTTCCCACTGCTCATTTGGAGCATGTTTATCACTTAAATTGAATCCAAATAAAAGTCTGGGCTTTACAAATTTACTATTAATGAGAGTAAATACACTAAATGCAGGATGAGCCATGAAGATGTAAAGGTTTCATGTCTGCTGCTTTCTTTTGTTCTATTGTGATTTCCAAAATCACTGTAGTCTGCATGCCAATAACAATTGCCTGGCTCAGTCTGGGGCAACATTTTTTTGCTTATGTTCTGGAAAACCATTGGTATTTAGTATGCAAAAAGAAAAGAAATGATCTTTGAATCAGTTCACTGGATTTTAAGAGTAGCTTTCCTCACTGGTGCACATAATTTAAGTTAACTTCCTGCCAGACCACGGTGCTTCATCTGCTTATCAGCTCTTGTATAACTCATCTTAACAGATGGAAAATGTGGTCAAATGCAATTCATATTTCCTTGGTTAAAAATGTCTGTTAACAGCTCATTACATTTCTTTCTATCTTCACACATCACAGCTACATCCAATTTGTGGTAAATACATTTTTGTCAAAATTTCTACTGAATGTTTTACATTTGTCTGAAGCTGTAGCTGTTATACTTAATTAGGTTGCACTTTTATTGGAAGAGCTGGAGCTTAAAATCAATTTATTCCGCTCATTTAAACCTTGACCCCTTTTGCTTATAAACCAAAGACCAAAAAAACTGCATTTTCTTTGATAACTTTGCAGCTGTCATATTAAATATTAATAATGTGAATTATTATGGCTCATAATGCTAAATGTACTCATAATTGGGTATAATTAATCAAATTTGCATGGTAATGGAAGACTTTCTTTAAATTCTGCATCCTTTCCTCTTAAATTATTTAAAGTATAATTGTATTTATGAATCTAAAATTTTTTTTTTCCTATTGATGAGTTACAGTTGACTAATTTGGTGTGTTAGTTAATAACACACTCACCATAACTGTGTTATGGTTAACACAGACTATAAGGAAAATCTGTCGTAGAGGATTTGGTGGGCCTTAGGAAGCATCGTATATGTCCTATTGACACTGCACCTCTGCCAGCCTCAATATCACAATCTTTTTTTTTTTTTTTCGTTTTTGAGACAAGGTCTTGCTCTGTCTCCCAGACTGGAGTGCAGTGGTGTGCTCTCAGCTCACTGCAGCCTCAGCCTTCTCCTAGGCTCAGGTAATCCTCCTTCCTCAGCCTCTCAAGTAGCTGGGACCACAGGCGGATGTCACCACACCCAGGTAATTTTTGTATTTTCGGTAGAGACAAGGTTTCACTGTGTTTTCCGGCTGGTCTCAAACTCTTAGCCTCAATTAATTCACCCATCTTGGCCTCCTTAAGTGCTGGAATTACAGGCATGAGCCGCTGCACTCAGCCCAGCACCACAATCTTGAAACTACTAGTGCAACCAAGAGATTCTTCAAGCTTAGAGATTCTTACTGCTAAGACACTGCCTCTCCATTCACTCTACCACATAGTTTTAGGTTTGCCATTGTAATTTGCCTAACAGATCCTTCTTTAATAAGTTAAATGGATGTGCCCCACATTCCAAGAAGCCCTAGGATCCCAGGTTATCCCTTATCTATGCAGGCATTTATCCCATATAGCTCAGTGCCTCTCTCACTATGAGCCACTTTCACAATCATTCCTACAACTCCAGACATTCCACAGAGTCTGCTGGAACAGTGGGTCAGTTACTCAGCAAGGTATCCTAAATTTTAATCCCTGATTGACTTTCTCAACCTCTTTTCCTACTACTATTAACACTTGGCTGTCCTCAAGGACATGGCTATCCCTGTAAACATCTCCAGTGATGCTATTTTCTATCCCAAAATTCAGATTTCAAACACCTACAGATAGAAGACAGGTTTTCCTTGCACTTGCTGCATACTTAATATAATTTTTCCTCTCTCTTTTCTAAAAGTCTCCAGGGTTTTGCAGCTCCTGTCTTGCATTATATGGCTTTTCTACTTTTCTAATCAGTCTGACGTAGACTGATTATTTCAAAATACTTTCCTCCTCTCTTCAAAAACATCCAGTGGCTCCTTATCTGTCTCAGAGTAAAATCAAAACTAAAAGGCTTTACAGGATCATGGTCCTCACAATCCTCCGATCTGATAATATTCCCAGCAGGCCCATTCTTGGCTCAGAGCCCTGACAGTTCCTGTTCCTTTGGCCCAGATGGATCTTCCTTCAAATACCCATCTGAACAATCTCCTTGATTAATTCAGGCCTGTGTTCAATATGTATAATTTTCTCAGAGAATCTTCATCCTCACTGCCATCTATTGCATGCACTCCCCTCACTGTGCCTAAAGCTAGACTGTAATTTCTGTGTAGGCAAGGACTAGTCTGTTTTATGTGTACTTCCGTATTTTCAGAAAGTAGCTAGAACACATTGAATGGTCAATATATATTTGTGAATTAAAAATATTATTATTTCATTGAATAGATAACTTAGGAGATATAAAAAGTAGAATTTTCTGAGCTAACAACACATTTTATTTTCAGAAAAAAATCAAGATGATCATATTTTAAATAATACAAAAGCTTTTAAAAATATATAAGTATTTAGAGATTCAGATAAAATAGTTAAGCCTGTGTTGAAGTATCAAAATAGACATAGTTGAAGACTGATGGTGTTTTAGAACTGGCCAGTTCAAAGATTATTTAGCCATGTAATTCCATTTTTAAGAGAAATTAATTCAGGACAAAGTATTTTGACAAACATCTGACAATGATCAAATTAAGTTGTATGTCCAACTCATTTATCTCTGTCAGAGAGCTATGGAACTTATCTGAGTAAAAATAAAAATATGATGAGCAAATAAAAGTAGGTTGCTGAGATTTCTAGTGGACCCCAGTATCACGTTTGTCCTTTTTCTATGATAATTCACCTACTATTTTTAGCTGGACGCCTTTCCCAGGTTCTTCTGCCACTTGGTGTGGCAAGGTAACTCCACGATGATGAAAATGCCGTAAGTAGAATTGGATTTTGAAGCTTTGTGGACATATCCTTTAAAAAAAAAAAAAAAAAAAAAAGGTGCTTTTTGCCCTTCTGTTTCTTAAATCTCCCTGCTGGCTAACATGTGGCTATTAACACCTGCACTGAACCAGCCAACTAGTATGATGTGTTCCCATTGGAATAGAGACATGCAATGCATGCTTAGATCCAAGTTAAAATGGAGAACCATGTTAACTTTGGGTGCCATGTGCTTAATGTGAAATCCAAAGCAATTCCATCTTAGAAGCTAATCCACCATGTTGACTTCTGATGAAACCCAGTTCTGGAAAAGACTCTAAGATTTCCAGTTTATCTACTGTTCCTTGTGTAAGGCCGTATATTTATCATAAATCCTTCCCTTAGGTCAAAACAACCTTGATGTTATCCTACTTCAATTGCCCTACACATCTCTTCTGAATCATGTATATTATTTCTCTTATATATGTAAGCCCTGGGTCTGGAAAGTAATGGTGTGGGGATCCACCATCCTGTCTCACTGACTCCCAGGACACGGACATGGACATGGCTTCTGTTTGTAAATCCCAATTAAAAAAAAAATATATATATATATATATTCCTATATATTCCCCCCCGCCCCCCGAAAAGCCTGATATGTCAGCCTCTTTCTTCAGCTTCTTAATTTTCTTGTTGGGGATATGTTTACCCACTGAGAAATACTTAGACTTTCAGATGAGAAATAGTTATACTTCCCTTATTCAAACAACTGATACTTTAAATTCCATATCAATTGTAGCTAAACCTACTGCTAATGCAAGGAAAAGAGTAAAACAAAGATGTTAACATAAGCCTGAAGATAGATATGATGTCAGGTGTATACAGAATATGAGTAATAGGAACAAGAGGTAAACTTTGTATGTTTTTGAATTGTACTTGCACTTTCAGAATTTAAGAATTATCAACATACCAACAACAAACTGAAGAAAAATGAAGATAAATTAAGCATGTTTTTACAGTATCTTATTTATGAACTAAGAAAGGTGTGGATTCAGTTGATTGTACAAGAATTAGGAGCAATTCTAAGAAATGTGTTAAATTTTAAAAGAAGGTAAGTTAGGAAAATGGGGAGAGAACAAAAATGCTAATATTATGAGTCTTGATAACCAAAGAATGGCAAAATCAAAAAAGAAAGGGAAAAATGGATATAAAAATTCTGTACATTAATGAGTCTCAATTCTGTGTTGATGACTTGACCTTAAGATCGTAAACATTTGTGGAATTACATAATTTTTTGCTAAATGCCATAAAATTAGGGATTGGAATGTGTAATTTTTTCACCAAATTTGCCAACATTATTATAGGCTATTATACAGTAAATCACTAAATTAGTTAGAACAATTTCTAACTGATAGGAGTAGGGAAGGGAATTTATCAACCTAAACTGAATGATTTTATAACTTTTTCATATTTATTACATACTATATGTTTATTAGTTTTGTCATTCACTAGCACTGATTATCAGACATATATAAGTAGTTTCTAAACGTTAAAGAAAAATGATGTGGACAATAGAGAATCTTACCTTAAGAACGTTTCTGCTGTGTAAACGTGTAAATGATTACCATTATACCTGGTTGGAAAGCGAACAGCACTGTAATCTATAACGATTATGGAACCCATGTTCCACAACAGAAGTTAAAAACCAATTTTAAAAGGATTTAAATTATTTAGCCAGGAATTTTTGTTACTCTTTGAACTTCCTGTCTATTTTTGGATCTAATACTCTGAAATGACGTTGTTATTCATGAGACATTGTCAGCAGGAAATTTATTCATGCAGTTATTAAGCATTTCCTGAGTGCTTACATTGTAGGACTTATTGGAATAGAGTGAGATAGATTGGGGATACCATCCTATATTAGTCCTAAGCCTTGTTCTCAAGGTACTCAAAATGTTTTATGAGATTCATTAACAGATAATCTGAGATAAGACATGCTGAAATAGACAGCACTCTATTATTAACAAAATGAACAGAAATTAAGCAGGACATTAAATGAAGAGCTGTACAAAATTAAAAGCCATATGATTTGAGTCAAACACTTATTTGCCTTAATTTCACATTGAACAGTATTTGCAAGGTTCTGCGATGAGCTTTATAGCAGATGCAACGTATAAAACACTCATAGATATTTTAGATTTAAGGAAACATTATATGGTTTCCTTAAATGTTGGTAATACTTAATCAATTTTATGGAGAGTGAGGCTTCCAGATGAGATTTAAGGGCAAATGAGAATTGGATATAATAAAATGATCAGTAGAAAGAGAGAGCATTAAGCACAGGTTGGGAAAGCTAGGGGGAATAACGGAAAACCACGAAATTTGTAATGAATATAAAGTAAGTAGAAATGAACAGGAGAATAACCTGTGATTAATTAGCTAGGGCAAGGTCATGGAACACCTTCTATTAGTCATTGAAGAGCCACACATGCTTTTCAGGAAAAAAGTGATTTTTAAAAATACTGTTTTTCAGAAAATTAGTCTAACAACCTTTTAGAAAACAATTTTTGAAAGAATCTGAAAGTGGGATATATAGGAATGGTGATATATGCTGCTGAGGTAAAGTCAACAGAAATTGGCAACAGCTATAAATATAAAAGTTACATTAATACTTAATTCATATACAGCAGGTGCTTGGTTTAACTGACTCTTCTCCTCCATTTAATAAGAGTTTGCCCATAATTATTAAAATATTTTTCTTTTTAAATGCTTAACAGTTAGAGGACCAAATTCCTTGCTCATGTACAGCTCCATGACTTTGCAATTGAAAAATTCTCACTATGTGTTTTTATTGTCACCTGTTCAAAACTAAGGCATTTTTATAAAATAGTTTATAACAGTTAATTGCAGGGAAGAACAACCTCAAACACTGTTTCCTCCATATATTGACATTATAAACTATGAGAGAAAGTGTCTCTCAACTTGGCTGAATTTTCCAGGTTTAGGGATGTTTACTAACTTAAGTTGGTCATTGCATTTCCAAGAAGTCAGAGAGAAACATTATAAAAAATTTATGCCACCCCTTTATTGTAGTCCTGATGTTTGCACTTTCCTTACACCTTCTACTTGGACTTTTGTCAATATTTTTCCATCCCTCTGCTTCCTGTTACCAAAACTTGTTGCTTGACCTTATTTTCTCATAAGATTTTAGCTCTCAATATCTATGCCCTACTACTACTTGACATTTTACTCTCTGTGACTCAGACAGCTTGCCTCCCTCCCTGACTTCCTGACCTTTGCCATGTCAAGTCTCCTTTGAAAATTGATTGAGAGTTTCTAAGAGTTTCTTCAATCTTGAAATGTTCCCTATCTTTTATTTTTTAATTTTATTCTGTATTTTGTGAAGGAAGCTCACAGCAACTGTAGACATTTTTTCTGTCTAGATTAACACTCATATGGTTTGGATCTGTGTCCCCACCCAAGTCTCCTCCGGAATTCTAATTCCCAGGTGTCAAGGGAGGGACGTGGTGGGAGGTGATTGGATCGTGGAGGGAATATCCTCCATGTTGTTCTCATGACAGAAAGCGAGTTCTCAGAAGATATAATGGTTTAAAAGCAGCAATTTCCCCAGCACTCTGTCTCTCCTGCCACCATGTGAGAAGGTGCTTGCTTCTCCTTTGCCTTCCACCATGATTGTAAGTTTCCCAAGGCCTCCCTAGCCATGCAGAGCTGTGAGTCAATTAAACCTCTATTCTTTGTAAATTACCCAGTTTGGGATAGTTCTTTATAGCAGTCTGAAAACAAATTAATACAAACATATAATGTTATTAATGATGATTAGCCAAAGTGACCACTGTTTCAATTATTTAGTAAACAGACGTCAGTTAAGCATCTTTAAAGCACATCATGGGCACTCTCAGAGCTAACGGGGATAATGACAAATGACTATCATATAACCAAATACCTCAAGTGTGACACTACGTTATAGAGTAGTTCAAAGTTTTAAATAATATATTTGAATATAAAATGTTACTTGCAAAGCAATGAATTATTGTAAGGTTTATTAGGTGCCTTCCATGATCCAAAAAATGTGTTGAATTCAGGTCAAATAAATATGAATTAGGCATCATTCATTATCCAAAGGCGCTCACATTTTGTGGAAGATACATTGGATATGATTCCCATGCTTTTATGTCAATGGGTCAAATCTCTATTTTTTTTTGAAGTTACATGATATATAGAAAATTTGTAAGGAGGTTTTCAATACACTTAGAGCATATTAAGTAAAGCAACAGAATACGTTTTTCTTTTTTCTTTCTTTCTTTTTATTTATTTATTTTTTCTGATACAGAGTCTAACTCTGTCACCCAGGCTGGAGTGCAGTGGCGCAATCTCGGCTCACTGTAAGCTCTGCCTCCCAGGTTCAAACAATTCTCCTACCTCAGCCTCCCGAGTAGCTGGGACTACAGGCACCCACCACCATGCTCAGCTAATTTTTCTTTTTTGTATTTTTAGTGGAGACGGGGATTCACCATGTTAGCTAGGACGGTCTCGATCTCCTGACCTCATGATCTGCCTGTCCTGGCCTCCCAAAATGCTGGGATTACAGACGTGAGCCACCATGCCTGGCCAACAGAATATGTTTTTAGGTGGTTTAGTTTCGCCTTATAAGCTTGATTTTCTTTTGTTATAAGAAAGTTTCATTAAATGTCTAACTTGTTTTATGTAGTTGTATTTAAACAGATATATCTAAGGTAAAAAGCAATATTCTATAATAGAGTGTTTTCTTATAGTTGTAAATAAAACCAGAAATAAATGGCTTTCAGAAAAAGAGAGAAGGCAAAATCTTGCACACATTTTTATTAGATTTATTCCTGAAAGTTCCATGTGCTTTGATCATGTTATAATGTTACTTTTAAAATTTGGTTGTCAAGTTATTCATTGATAGTATAGGTAAAATACAGTTGGTTTAAATTTGTTGTGTGTATTGCAAATTTTCTAGACTCATCTAATTCTGCAAGTTTTATGGTATATTCTTCTGGATCTTCTATGTAGGCAATCATGCTAACTGCACTTAAAAATCATTTCATGCCTTTTTTTTCTAATCTGTAAGCCAACTGTCTTGGCATTCTTATTCTAAGTATGTGTGTGTTGGGCAAAAACTTGAAGAACTTTTGTTTCTTAAATATTTGAAAACTTGAGAAACATGTTGAAATTATCATCAATTAAGGATAAAACCCATCTTTCTACTTTTATATTTTATGACTTGGAGAACTCCACTTTCTTAAATATTCATAAAAACTGATATTCAACATTTTTATTCTCAATTAAGTGGAATTAAAAAACATTAAAACAATTATCAATCAGGGCTAAAATAGCAAATTACCATATAGTTGATCCAATTGAGTTAAAAGTTGGATTCAAATATGTCTGGAAATACTGAACCAGTGAACAGAGTCAAAAGGTGATACTTTGGCTAAGAGATTGTGGCTGGCCAGGTGATTGCAATTGAGTAGATACTGTCTTAGACTGGACAAAGGAACACTCATCAGAGTCAAATGGCAAAATCTGTTGGAGGAAGCCTAGGACTCTGTAAGACACTGGGCATAAGCAGCTGCTTCAGGACTAAGGAACTACCACCCATAGTGGATATAAAAGCAGGACACAGCATGGGTCAGGACACTGTGGACCAGAAATAAATCAGTTCTGCTTTCACTTCTGGGACTTTCCACCATGGGAAAACCAAATCGTTGCTTTTATTCTCAGAGCAATGAGCCCAGTATTAAGTGATTGTACCTCAGTGACTTCCTGGGCATCAGAGGAGCTGGAGCTGAGGGATATTTAAAGGTGCTTTATGATTTTCTCTAACTACCAGATAGCTTGATACAATTTCATCTTAAAAGGCCAGAATATTTGTGCTATTCTTATGAAATAAGGAAATTTTAGTTATTACTATAAACATAACAATATTTTGACCTTTACTCTGGGAAGCTTGGGGGAAACTTCACCAAGTTTTTAGGAGTTTGGTGTCCCTGTTTAGAGGAATGTGGGGCCCCATCTTGCCTACATGGTTTCCACATTATATAACTAGAAAGTGCTTTAGTGCTTTAGAGTTTCAACCTTCAACTATAGTGGTCACAAAAGAGCTCACGGTATTCTTATATACTGCTCCTGATGGCACACATTTTTTTTGGTACTTCCAGGTGAATGTGACTTAAATCAATTGAAGAAGATTAAAAAAATGAGGGAAGGCAATGCCTGCTTTTCCAACCACTCCCAGTCCCACCCCCAGGCCTGAACATGGATGGGTTTTAGAAATATCATGCGTAAAGGAGGTCTGGGAATGGTGGAATAATGGCATACTCCCATGAACGTGTGAGAAGAAATCTGTAGGAGGAACACAAGAGACCTCTTTAACAAAGTGAGGAAAGAAATGATGTTGCAGAGATGTTTACTAAAGTTGAACAGAATAATACTCATAGCGTTTCCTGATTCCCTGTGGCCAACTCATAGTGCCCTGAGATATCACCATTTTGGCACCCTCTGAGTCACAGCTTTACGGTTCTGAGAAGGTCAGTCTGCTGGTACAGTGATGAAACTGGGAAGAATCTACAGTTTCTTTGGGAACTTTGAGATCAGTAGCAATTGATGAGAAAGCAAATTCTAGCAGTGAGTACCACAAGATTGTACCTTCCTCTCCAAAAAAGTTTTATATATCCAGTCAAATCTTGGTGGCCACCAGATCTTGGAGCCAACTAATGAGGAGCTAGTGGAAAACATGAACTGAGGACACGTGCTTTTTCCTCACCCTGAAGTCACACCTGTATTTTGGAACACTGCCTTAAAGACAGACACTAAAGCATATGGGAACCTGAAACAGAATTTATGCAAGTTTGTCAAACAAGAGTGATATATACCTTTAGGGACCATTGAAAATATTGGATGTGATCAAAATTAACTGATTAGAATAAATACGTATATTTTAGTTGTTGCTTTCTTTCTTCACTAATTAATAGGATTGAGACAAAAAATAACATCAGATTTCTGAGAAGTAAAACACAGAAAAAACAAATAAACAAAAAGACGAAAACCACAGGAAATATAGGATCTATAAAGTATTTACATAATTGAAAATACTAGCCTAAATAATATAGGGAGATCCCGTTTCTAGATTTTTTTTTTTTTTTAATTAGCCAGACATGGTGGCACAACCTGTACTCCCAGTGACTAGGGAGGCTGAGGCAGGAGAATCACTTGAGCCCGGGACATTGAGGCAGCAGTGAGCCATGATAATACCACTGCACTCAAGCCTGGATGGCAGAGCACGACCCTGTTTCAAAATAAATAAATAAATAAAAATAAAAATAAAAAAAGAAAATACTGTGCAAATATTTTGACATATTATAAAATAAGCAAATTGCATCAACTAGTCTGCATCACCTAATAGCCAATGCTATATTCTTTCTGTCTTAAACTGAATTTTCTAAAAAAACTAAACATTTAGATTTAAGGTGGAATAAAATATGAACGACCATTTTAAAATAAAGCATTTTTAGTTGTAAGCATTTTAAATCAGCATACTTTATTGAAGAAAGGTTATATTTGCAATCTGTGAGAAGGTAGAGTTTTCCTAGTACTAAAGATATTGATACACTGTAGCATCTTTCCACTGTCTAAGAGACTTCACCAATTACATTAATTATAAAGGTCACTGGATGGTTCCATCCTCAGTTCAGGCAGTATAAGTTTCCTAGCACCATTCTGTTTAACACTGTTAGTCTCTGAAGTATTATAAATTTTATTTTATTTAAAAAAGAATAGTATATTGAGAATGCCTTTTGAACATAGAGAATGTGCATCTTTAAAATGCACATTGAAGTGTATGATTAAGGTACATGAGGTATAGAATGAAAATTTCCCCAAAGATCTGTATAATAGATGTTAATTATTAATGTCAGATGAAAATAAATATCACTTTGTAACATAGTTATTCATGTTTAATTATTTCTTTCATACTAAATTTTATCCTCCACTTTATCCAGATAATTAGTTAGACAAATAAGCTGAAGAAATAGTTTAGATACCTATTAAATAGAGCAATTAAACTTACTTACTTTGATAAAACCTTATCTCTTGAGTAACTCAGGCTTGCAGTGGAACATAGCATTGAATACATCAACACGCAGCAAAGATATTATACAGGGTTTTAGCATTTAGTTAGCATCAAACTTTAAACTGTAATTTTTTTCCCTACAAATGCTTTACTTTTACAGCACATTACCTCATTTTATGGAAACTGATCAAATTGAGTGCTATCTATTTCCATTAAGTGAGATAATGTCCCTTAAAATGATAGTCAAATAGTTTTTTATAGATGAATTTTGTTTTTCTTTGCTGCCTTTTGTTTGCAATCCCCTTTTAAGACTTTAAATGGGATTTTGTTCCTTACTAATTTTATCATTATCAATTGGAAAACAGTAGCTTTTCCCCACCCTGTGTTTCTAATGGAGCTTGAAATTAACATTGTGTTTTTGTTGTAATTTACTTTTTATGTTTGTGGTGCTGAAAATTGGGAAATGTCCATAGGTTTTTTAAAGAAAACATTGCTCAGTGTTTAAGTATGTCAACTAAATGAGAGACTTTTTTTTAAATGCTAAACATGGTGGGTAGATTCTGATTTCGATTTATCAAAGTTATTTGAATTGGTTTCCCCATAAATGAAATGTAAATGATAACCAGAAAAACATGAATAGATTGGTCACATTAATCTCTGGGTGAATTCTTCATTAACGTGAAGAACACGGACTCCCTTAAATTAAAAGGAAAATGGCCCCATTGCCATTCCTCTGTTCAGTCAGTCTGCTTATATCTGGCCTAATATGAACATTAACCTTCAGAAGCTAATTTTCTACACTGGCTGTGTTAAGGCTGCTGGTTATAGGATTTTGATTGGTGTGTACTTAGTTTGTGCAGAGGACAGGAATCCGCACATTACTGAGTAGATTTAATACTAAATCTACTCCCTTTTCATTTTCTTTCACCTGTTGACCTCCTAACCACTCATTTTCTTCAACTGCCTTACCCAAAAAGTGAATTCAAAATCATTCTCTGTGATGAAGATTCTGATTTATCCTTGATAATGTATTTTTTACTTCTGGAAAATGAGATTTTAATATTTAAAACTAAAAGGATGGAAAGTAAAAAGATGTGGTATTAATGGGATATTTGTTCCTGACTTCTATTAGGTAATGCATTGTGGTCACTAAGTTTAGCCAAAGGTATTTGAGTTTAGTTTTAGTCAATCTTAAGTAATATTCTCAGTCCTGGCTGCTCATCAGATGAGATGCAGTAAATACTCACGCCAAGGTCCCAACGACTAAAAATGTAATTTGATTGATCTGAGATAGGGCGGGTTGTGGCTGACATACGTACATCCAGCTGTTATCACTACCATGCAGAAAGTTGTGAGAACCTCTATCATAAAATATTAACAACTGTTCTTAGCATCTAAAACAATTGTACTGAATACTTGGCTCAATGTCCGCGGATCTTGGTGGTGCAAGGTCAGAGACCTCCATTTGATGGTTTAGGGCCATTTTGGAAAATCTTTCTTTACTATTCTGGCCTTTTTTAAGTTACAGTGGCCACAACTCTCCTTGACTTGAAATGGGTACGAGGTTTCTAAAGGATGGTAGTTCGATCCATGATACTTTCAAATTGGCCATCAGTTCCTGTTATAATTACACCATCCCCAGCAAGACTAAAACGATGACTTTTGCCCTTTAAATTTATTTTGAGTGTTTACCCAGAGAAGACCTTTATCTGAAGCACTTTGTATACTTTACGGATTGATAGAATGTCATTTGCACATAATGTCATTTGAAGCCTTAAATGAGGCTAATTTTTCAGGCAGATTTTTTGCCTAATGGTTTTAACAGCTGCTCACTCATTACCGACATAGTGTAAGTATACAGGGAGGTGATGATCGATGAGGTAATTAGAGTGAGGGTGCAGCAGTTTCCAAGCTAAAGTAGGTGTCCTGACGAGACCCAAATTGTAGTTAATTACTCCGACCCATCTCAATATGCTAAGTAAGTGAAAATTGATCAAGTGTCCTGTTCCTCTGCTAGTATGCTTGTGCTGTATTGGCGGGGGTAAGGGTAGGGAAGGGCATCTGATGGGTGAAGAGAAAGAGCAAGCAGATCATTAGATAAAACATGAATATGCATATATGATACGGCACACATTATCATGGTTTCTTCTTTAGTAGGAATACCTACCTCCTTTTCAGCCATTCTTGATCATTCTTTGCTTTAATTTTTTAAAACTATGTGAAACATTCTTTACTTCTGGATATTTTATGTTAACTCTTCTCAGCTACTTCCTTTAATTATTCTGTTAGTTTTGGAATGTCTTCAAAAAGAATACAGCTATGTCATTCATATATAACACGCTTTTCTTTTCAGTTTTTTAAATTTAAAAATTTCTCTCTTGTCAGATGGAAGACATTTGAAAAGCCAGATTGTATTCCTTACATAAGACATGGCACATTGTCTGTAGTACATATAGATTGCTATTCAATTGGAGCATCCTAGGAATACCATAGAAAGAGTGTAGGAATCTGAGGTTGAAGTGCTTCTAAGTGGTTTTGTGGTCTGTATTATAGCAATGTAATATCCTCAGCCATCAGATTTCTAATTTGTAAATTAATCTCTTTAGACTCACAATACTCTATTGTGTGTTCAGAGCCACTCCTCTATGATTAGTTCCAGAGTGGCACCTTCTGGTTCCTTTGCAATTATACATTAATGCATCTATCTCAGATGTTGTCAGATGGAAGATACTTGAAAAGCCAGATTGTATTCCTTACATTAAGACACAGCACATTCTCTTCAGTTCAAATAGACTGCAAGATCCACTGGAGCATCCCCCAAATATTATAGGAGTGTAGAAATCTGAGGTTTAAGTACTTTTAAATGGTTTTCTCGTCTGTATTGTAGCAATGTATAAAATACATTAATTAATCTATAATTGCAAAAGATCTAGGAGATACTCTCTTAGAACTAATAATAGAGGAAAGGCTCTGAACACACAATAGAGTATTGTAAGTGAAGCCCATGAGGGAATAGGCATACATTTTTTCTGTATAAATTCAGGTTCAAAGAATTGTTGACCCCAAAGTATACATTTTCCATGATTCTGTACTTCACAGCTTTGGTGATTATAAAGGGCATTTGACATTTTCAAACCTTTCCTAATTTATGTCTGGCATATAAAGCAAAACAACACCTTTAAAATAAATTTTCACTCAAATTTTTGCTAGAACTGAAGCCCTAAGTGGTACTCAAACATTTTTGACTGAGATTCTGAAAACCAACAGAACTTTCCAAAGAACATTTCTCAGGGGCTGGAGCATTCTTTGCATCTTCTCTAGTCACTGGCAGGGAATGTGTTAAGCCATAGAAGAATTTGCATTGTTCATTTGCTGCTTTTTTAAAAATTTTATTTTAGATTCAGGGTCTACATGTGCAGGTTGATTACCGAATATATTGCATAATGAGGTTTAGGCTTCTAGTGAGCCCATCATCCAAATTGTGACCATTGTATCCAATAGGTAATTTATTAACCCTCTCTGCCGTCCCACTTTCCCCTTCACCACCCCACATTGGAGTCCCCAATGTATATTATTTCCATCTTTATGCCCATAATTACCCATCGTTTAGCTCACTTTTAAGTGAGAACCTGCAGTATTTGATTTTCTGTTTCTGAGTTATTTCACTTAAGATAATGGCCTCTAACTCCATCTATGTTGCTGTGAAGGACAATATTTCATTTATTCTTATTGCTACATAGTATAAATAGTGTATATATATCACATTTTCTTCATCCAATCAACCTTTGATGTACACTCAGATTGATTCCCTAGTTTTGCTATTATGAATACTTCAGTGATTAACATACAAGTTCAGGTTTCATTTTGATAAATATTTTCTTTGCCTTTGGATAGATGCCCAGTAGAAATGGAATGGAGAACCCAGAAATAAAGCCAAATACATATTACCAACTGATCTTTGATAATGTTGCCAAAAAGATTCCCTTTTAAATAAGTGGTGGTAGGCAAACTGTCTAGCCATAAGCAGAAGAATAAAACTGAACCCCTACGTCCTACCACATAAAAATTAACTCAATATGGATTAAAGCCTTAAATGTAAAACCTGAAACTATAAAAATCCTAGAAAAAAATATAGGAAAATCTCTTCTGGACATTGGCCTAGGCAAATAATTTATGACTAAGACCTCAAAATCAAATACAACCGAAACAAAAATAGACAGATGGGACTTAAACTGAAGAGCTTTTGCATCACAAAGCAAACAGTCAAAAGAGTAAACAAACAACCTCCAGAATGGGAGAAAACATTTGCAAATATGTGTCTCACAAATGACTAATGTCTAGAATCTATTAGTAACTTGAACAAGTCAACAAGAGAAAAAAAGTAATCCCATTTAAAAATGGGCAAAGGACAGGAACAGACTCTTATCGAAACAGACTCTTATCGAAAGAAGACATAAGAGTAGTTTGAAAATCTAAAGCCATTACCTGATTCTATCACAGCCAGACCAGTCCCACTCCATTAAGTTTGCCTGCTTTCCATGAAATGTGGTGCTTGTCGCACTCTAGCCAAAATGAAGATCTCACAGCTTTGCTGCTTCTTCACATCACTGACCCCTCATTTGGCCTGGGCTAGACGTTGAGGGTTATGAAGAAAAAGAGTATCTGGTGTTTATTTTTATAAATGGAAAAATGAGTGAGCCAAATAAGTTTGCTGACCATGCATAGGAAAGGATTCAGATATTGGGTGACTATAATGTCCATATCACTTCCTGTAATATCCTATTTCCATCAGGAGGAAGAGTTATGTTTTCAATAATTATGTTAAAATAAAACACGTGATATTGTTTATGAATTAGTTTGTCATTCTATTAACAAAATCTCACCTACTATACTACTTTACTACTTATTTTGATGGCTGGAACACCTTAGGAAAGATTAATTATATTAATTATATTGAAGCAATAAACTTTTTACATCTACTTACATTTAATTAACTGGAACATTCTAAGTTGTATCATATTACTACAAATATGTTTCTTTGTAGCAATGTAGCTTAATTTATATATATATAGTCATTCCTACAGTTTGGATATTTGTCTTCCCAAACCTCATATTGAAATTTGATCTCCAGAGTTGGAGGTGGGGCCTAATGGTTGAGTCATGGGAGCACATCTCTCATGAAGAGATTAATACTCTCCTGGGTGGGGGTGAGTGAGTTCTCGCTCTGTTAGTTCCCAAGAGTTAGTTGTTTAAAAAGAGCCTGCCACTGCTCCCCTTCCACTTTCCTTGATTCCTCTCTGGCCATGTGATCTCTGCACCTCCTGGCTTCCCTTCACCTTCTGCGATGAGTGGAAGCAGCCTGGGGCCATCATCAGAAGCAAGTGCTGGTTCCATGCTTCTCGTACAGCCTGAAGAACTGTGAGCAAAATAAACCCAGCCTTACGTATTCCTTTATAGCAACACAAAATGGACTAATACAGTCATCAAGACATAGTTTTTACTAAGATAAATCAAAATTGTGTGACAAGATATCATTTTTCAAATAATTCTGTGCTGCTCCTTGTTTTTCCAAATATCATACTAAGGAAAAATATAAAAATGCAATACTTCACTGAACATGAAAACAGAATAACTTTAATATTTTGTGTTATATAACATTCCCCCTTATTTACAATAAAAAGATTAAACATAGCAATTTGTCAAAATATATTATTTTAGATTGAAAGAAGTATGAATTTCAAATCAAATTTCAGGCTATAATTAAAGATGGAGATTGCAATATATAATGTCAAATAGTTATTCACATTATGAAGTCAATCCTTTGTTTTTATTGTTTTTACTCAGTAGAACCAGTATCACATTGCCTCATGGAACTATTTGCACTTCTGAAATATAATGTACAAGGTATTTTCTTATGAACATAAATCAGCTTGATTTAGAATGAATATATAGTGAGTTAAGAAGCATTACTAATTTTTCTTTTGGCAAATTAATACTTTTGACATTTTCTATAAATATCATTCCATGAGGAAATCATTAGAAGTATGATTAGTGAGTAATTTATTTGATTTAAACTCTTTTTAAAAATCCAGTCATGTATTTGAAGGCTATACAGTAATCAGAATTATTTTTTCTAAAACAAATACAAGTCAAAAAGTGTGTATCTATTTAGGGTATGCTTGAATATTTTAAATCTATGTACAGAAAGGGTATACATATATTTGGAGAATTAGTGTAGAATGAAGCTCCTTAATTTAACAATATAAATATAATTTATTAGACTTTTGCTTATAATTTAGACCCATTGTTTAACTGGCATTGTGTTTTTCTTATATCCTGTACTTGGGAAGTTTAATTGACATCTTGTTCATGTTTATGTGTTCTAGCCAATATAATAAAATATAAACTTTTTGCAGAAGAGAGCATTTTAAAATATTTCTCTTTCTATCTCCATGAGTTCAATTGTTTTACTTTTTGTTTCCACAAATGAGTGGGAATCTGTTAAGAAGAATCTCACTGTAATACCACAGTTCATCTAAAATTATGACATAGCGTAAAGTCTCAGAGTTCCATAGTACTCTAAAAAAATGTTTACTTCAATGTTTATATTTTAACAATTAAGGCAATTTAGCAAATTGGTAAAGTAATAAATGATAAAATGTTAAATGTGCAAAGATGATAGAGTTCTAAACTTTTATATACTTAATAGCATAGCTTCAAAATAAGTAAAGCAAACATTGACAAGATGACAGGGACAATTTAAAAAATCCTGTGTGGCCTAGCATATTGGCTGGTCATGAATTATTCATTTACATTTATTCTAAATCATAGAAATGTAACCAGACACAAGTCCTGTTCTCAATGCTGGATATTGAAGCCATTTGACTAATGATAATTGGTAACCAAATGTGAGGAGCAGTGATTTGTACTACCTCTAGGCAAATAATACAACTTCCATCATGCCCTTTCCAGCTTTCTTAAACCACAGCAAAATAGACATGCCACAGTTTCTACAAATTTTTCTGGTTCCCACAAATTCATTTTCTAATCCTTTCCTTAGGAAGGCTCATGGGTACCCATATTCCTTTAAATTTTGCATATTTATAACTGATTTTATTGTGCCCTTTATTATTGAAGGACAGCCTAACTGAATCTAAAATCCTTGAGTTACATTTTTCTTTCTTTGACTATTTTGTAAATATTATTTTTTTGCCTTCTGGCATAAAATGTTGCTGTCAGAAATCTGATGACAATCTGATTTTCTTACTCTTAGGAGAAATTTGGGAAGATTTGCTGAGTCTGTGTCTTACTGTTGAATATCATGGGCTGATTTCTCATTTACACCCTCTGCCTTCTTGTATGCATGTTCAATTATTTTTGGTAAGGTTTTAGACAATTACTCTCTTAAGTGCATATTGTGTCCTAGTTCCCTGCTTTTCTGTTTTGGGGACTCCACTTATTAAAATCCATTTAGAACCAGCTTCGTGGGTGTTCAATCAATGCAATTTTGAAGAAACCCATGCTTAGAAGGACCTCGTGCTTGGCATTTGGCTGTCTTTGATGTCTTAATGATTCTGTGTTTTACTTTGTATTGAATAAGTGAAGTCAGACAGGACAATGAAGAATGTATAGGGCCCCTGAAACCTCAGTTGACTCTGTGGGATGGGTTCTTGGCCATCAGCTTCTCCATCTTGCTATTTCCCCTGCACAGCCCAGCCATCTCTACCCACACACCAAGTGACTGATGCGGTCCCAGCACTTAGCAGGGGACTAATTAGACAGAGCAGGATCAGAGAAAGTCAGCATCAGAAACATGCATCTCTGGATCTTGGAGCGTGGCAGGACCAAAAACACCATGGGGCATTGGGCAGGCGACTGGCTGGGTAAGCCTCTTGCCAACCTTCCAAGTTACCCAGTGAGTCTGGCAAGGTGGTAGCATACTCTTGCATTAACCCCTCTGCTGCCAGTTAGAATGACTGGTTATGGGGAAAAGTGATGTCAAGTTGGATTTTCACTACCCACCTAGGCAGCTTATTGGTTCAGCAACTGGAAAGCAGGGGACCCCACCCAATGGACCACTATCAACAAGGTGCCTGATGGCTGCCAGGCGCTGTGAGGGTCTGCTGTGACCTCACCAGCATCCCCATGCCCAGGGGAACATGACATTAAGTAGCAAATAAAAAACACCATCACTGATTGAGAAAGAGACCTCAAGAGAAATGGTAAAACCTTCATGTTATAATACCTGTAACGGTAATTTTTTTCCTACTTTGTGAACAAGGATGTGACATTTTTTTCCTACTTTGTGGACAAGGATGCCATATTTTCATTTTGTATTGGGCCCCACAAATCATGTAGCCAGTCCTAATACAACCTTCTTTGGCCATCTTCTATATCACCGATTTTTCACCCTGAAGGCTTTTCATTTATTTTTTGCTCATGCTTATTTCCTCCACTTTTCTATTCTCTTTTAGTTACCTCACTTTTTATGCTATGTTTGATCTTTATATGCCCTTTAGTTTCCACTTATGAAATGTTGAAATTTTTTCATTTCATAGCTTTTCCTCTGAGTATATCAGTTTTCCTTTAAACATATGTTTCTTGTCTGATTTTCTCAACTCTGAGCCCTTTTGTTTTTGTTATTTGTATTATTTTTCATTTCTCTTAGCTTTTTGGTAAAATTAGTTAAACATTTCATCTGTTTGGTTTCACATTCTTCTTGTATGTTTTTATCAGCTATAGGAGGGTTATATGACAATTGTTTATCTCTTCCCATGCATTACTAGGTGCTTTTACCTGGGAGGAAGAGGAAATGTGAGAGTCTCCTGTTTCAGTGTTCATGGCTCAAGTGCTCTGTCCTCTGTTAATAAAGGCTCTACATTTGGTCTCTCTGGGTAGTCTGTTCTTTTTCTGTCAGCCCTCAGCCAGCTTCAAGGAGACTTGTCCAAGCCCCGTTTCTCCAAGAGAACCACAGTTCCTACTTTCCAAGGCACTACTTACTGTAAGATATTTTATTTTGCCGTTCCACGACTTTCTGAGATCTTCCTCCTCTGACCTTCTCAGCCTCTACCATTTGAAGATTTTGTCTTTTTTATTCCTAGTTTACCTACTCTATTAAATCTGGGTCTTACCGGAAAAAGATTTTCTTCAATTTAACATTGGTTTATTTGAAAGGGGATATATAGTAGTTGGTTCTCAAAGTCAGATTGCATGGATTAAAAAAATTTTAAAAGAAATTGAACACCAGCATATCAATTTAATCATTAAAAATGAAATAAGCATTTAAAAATATGATTACAAACTACACTCACGACTGGTCACTTTTACAATACAAGAATACCTATGTTCTTGTTCTTCAGTCGGGGAGTGGGGAATCGTTCCCATCTGCTAAAATTATTCTGGATACTTGCAAAATAAGTAGTGTTACTAACATCAAGTTCTTTACAATTTTAAGTCAGTTCTTCAGATTCGACTTACCTCTTCATTATTCAATATGATCTCTAGCTTGGTGCAGACAATAAAATATTCTCGCTTGTCTCCTAACTTTCTGGCCATGATCTAAGTACAAAGTACAAAACCATGTTGAAGTTTTTGCTCCTATCCAAAACAAGAAATAAAATGAAGATAAATAACTGTTTGAGGATTATACTTTTTCTATACAATAGACCACCATCTTCACTGCTCTGTTGACTTGTAACAGAACTGACTGTGGTACTGAAAAGCACAGAAGGAAGAAAGATGAAGCAATTTCTATTTAAGGGCAACAAATAGAGGAAGAAACTCCAAATTACCATCTAGATGGTGTGCTTCTTTATGGCAGCCCTTTTGCACAGTAAGGGAGATATGTAAATCTGGTGTTTTTAAGTCAGAACAAAATTTTATTCACAAAGCACATTGCTATAAAATGTGATAATAGATATAATATTTTATGTCTCAAGGTTGAACAATGTACTAACTCTTCAAAAATAAATAAAAAATTCCAGTAGTCTTATTTATTTCCTGTTCATAAGCTCTAGTTTTTTTAATCTATATTTTTAACTGACACATAATAATTACACAGACTTACGGAGTATAGTGATATTGTGATATTGTGTACAGTGATCAGATTAGGGCAATTAACATGTTCATGATCTCAAACTTTCATTATTTTTTGATTAGGAATATTTAATATCCTCTTTCTAACTACTTGAAACTATCTTTTCTGGCCTTAAACTATTTTTATATTAATATTTTGTTAATGCAAATTAATATAAGCTTGTATATTATTTAAACTTATATATATTATTTGGACATAAACACAAACCTATTTACAATTAATTATTAACAATGTTACTGACTCTAGACAACTCATACGTGCAAATAAAACTTAATGAATTATGCAGTCATAGAGACACAATGTGGTAATTACGACTGTAACACACATCCCCTTGAGTTTGATGTAACTAGACAAATACTTCCCACTATTTTTTTTTTTTTTGCTTGTACTGCTTAGTTTTTTAGTTCGTAAAACTCCTCTTTCTCAAGGTTTGCTCCAAGCATCTACAGAATATAAGGAGGCAGATAAGATGTAAGCTTTTAGGTTGACTCTTAAAGTCATTGTGCATATTCTCTTTGTCAGGTTAATACGTATAACTCTCTTTCCCTCATCAGTGGGAACATTTCTACGCAGTAAAGCATGCCTCAGGCATTAGGGGGATTTCTAAATCAGTATCATAAACACTGTATTGAGGAGAGAATTCTTCAATATTGTATATGGTGAATTTGTTTCTGAAATACCTAGTACAGCTATGGAATTATTTACAATCTATACGTTGTCCTGTATAATTTGTTGAAAATTTAGTGGCAGATGATTGATTATCTTATCTGAAAGTCAACTATTTTTTTATGGATTAATGTGTTTAATAATATTGGAATTAGGGAGTTTTCTGGGAAAAAGAGGTTTAATGGATATTTGTAAGGTGGAATTAGAGAATGTGCATTATCTTACGGTGGGTACCCCTGCACACATTTTGCTGTGGGAATAGAGAACAAAAACTAGTTTGAATATAGCAGGTGTATGCAAAGATAAATTTCTACTAATTTTGAAACTTTAAAGAACCAACCTTAAACCTGTACATTCAGATAAATCTTTCAGAATTCAATTCACCTATTCTCTGAATCCTTCTCTGCCTGCCAGTTAGCAGATACCTCATCTGTATTTAGACATCTCTGTGTGCATATTATAGTCCTGAGCAAACTGAATTATAATTATTGTTTCACTTTTCTGTCTCTCTCTCTCTGACTAAACAAAACCTGCATCCTAGTGCTTACGCCATGCCTGGAATATAGAAATGCTCAACAGAACCTATTGATGAATAAACAAATGAATAAATTAATTATCTTGAAGTTGTTGGAACAGTGCTATCCATCCTCAACACAGTAGCAGCACATGTGACCTAGGATTAAGTGCAATTAGAAAGTGTGTTCTCAGAACCAAATAGAGGATGAACCTTAACATATGCATGAACAATAACAAATTTGGACCCTTATATATTAAAAATAAGCCCTATCTCCTGCCACTTACTCTTCTTTTCACCTCCCCTAAGACTTCCGGGTTGCTCAGGTTTCATAACCCTGTGGCCTGGTTGATGGGCTCCCAAACTGTCCTCAACTCTTTCATTCGCCTCGGGCCTTCCTCCAAACTGCCAGTCACTCCTATGAAGTAAGCACTCTTGACAAGGAGGAGAAAGAGTGGCTCAGTTCTGACCATTACAGTTTTGTCAGCCTAAGCTTCTCTCTCTTTGGCATATTCTGCCCATTTGCATTGACACAAATACATATAAAACAATAAACTGATTTGGAGCTTTAAATTATTGTTTCAGTGAAATCTTTGATGTCAAGTCTGTATACCATAATGAGGAGAAAACTAGAAATTATTTAAATTCTCCTAATGAGTCACGTAATTAAAAATACACCCAATTTAAAAAGGCAAATATTGTTTTTCTTGCACACTTGTTATAAAATAAGCAAAGATGAGACATTATCTTTTTGAAGGACTGACTGGAAATGTATTCTTGATTGCTTCAAATTTATTATCAATTACTTTAAAACAATTTTGGAGAATAGCAACATATTCAATCTTAAATTAACCACAGGAAATATGAGCATATGTGCATATAAGCAACATGTAGATATAGCAATAAATAAATACAATATAATTGATATCTAAAGTCAGCTATTCTCAGCATAAAAGGCCCATAAGGATGATCCTTTGCAGATGCATAAAATTGCCTTAAAGACCTATTTGGAACTCAAATTTTTAGTCATTTTAAAAGGTTGTCACGAAGATTGTATAGCAGTTTTTCAAAAGATCACCAGAAACAAAGTTAATAAGTTGCCTAAGGGGTGAGCCTCTTAATGGATGAACATTATGTGTATTCAAATCCAGAGTAGAAATAATCAGGACAATTTGGCATTTCAAAACAGACAAGCTTATTGTAACTGTAACACTGAATTCAGATTAGGAGGACAAAGCAATCTGCATTCTGCGATAATTTAGATGAAATATATATGAATATTTCTCCAGTAGAAATGACTTATAGTAAATATTGGGAATATGTTGTTGCTTTCGTTATTTTATTAACACCTGCCACAAATTAAAGATGGAATATTGCAGAAAAGTTGGCACACATAATTAGGCAATGTAATATTTTTTAATAGTTACCTTAGAATTACCTTGTCAACTGTTTTGTGATTGTATTTATGTGGCATGAAATTTCAAAATGGATACCCTTCTTTTTATTGTCATCCAAAAATAACATCAGTGCTAAACCCCTGCCCCACAAAAGAAGATCCTTGCTCTTTTTAGAGACCTAAAAGGAAAATTACTCTTAAATCAACGATTGTTCCATCAAGCATGATTGTGTGGTAGTCACCATGTGGTATATCAGACAGTTATAATATATACTCCCTTCTGTGTTCAAGGAACTTACAGTCTAGCTAATGAGCCTTATTAAGTTTACCAGAATATCAAATATTATTTGGAAAATGCTAAGTAGCCCAGGAAAAACAAATATCCTTTGATGGGAAAATTAGGCTAAACATTGTGCGACTCCCTAGTACAATCACTGCAAGTATCAAGAAGCTACAGTCATATACATGTAGTAACTTTATAAAATATATGTAAAAACCTAATACTTAATATTTTAGGAATAGCATCATTGTTTAAAAAAATTTTTTCAAAATATCAGGATTTTTCAATACAGCACTTACAAGAATACAATTATTTTGGTGCAATAATGATCAAGGAGTAATAAATAGTTCTTTACAGATCCAAAACATTTTATAGTCCTAAATCAGTGTTTGGAAAACTATGGCTTATAGGGGTCTCTTTTTGCAAGTAGTTTTATTTGAACACAGCCTTAATAACCTGTTTATGTTTTGTTTGTGGCTGCTTTCATGCTACTGCAGCAAAATTAAATTGTAGCAGAGATAATATAATATCACAGTGATGCCTACAATAGTTACTATCCGTGCTGTTACTTAAAAAAAAAAAGCCTATCCCTTTTCCTTTCCTAAATCAATATAGTGTATACTAGGGGAACAAGAACAGCAAAAAGAACTAAGGTTGAATTATAATGCACTGCTGTATCCATCAAAATTTTTACAAGAATAATTTCATTTATAATTTATATTGGTTTGTAAAATTTACATTCCTACTGCAGGCTGAACATTTGTCTCTATGTGACAAGCCACTTATCAATACATTTTAGGTGTCCTTTGATTATGAAGTTTTTGGATATGTGTTGTCAAAAGTGGAGTTCTAATGCTTAAAATATATGTACTATTTGTCTTTTTATCCCCCACATTGCCTTTTTTAATATACTGAAGACTTGAAATTTTATTTTAGGTGTACCTTGTGAACAATATCCTACTTTAGGAAAATGATATAAGGATGTATTCTAAAATAATAAATGATCTACTATTTTAAATTTCCTAAAGTTGCTGAAAACTGGTCTTGAGAAAATATAGAAAGTTAGAAAATACATACTAACCTTGACTAGCCATCAATGGGATTCCCTACAAACCTGTTCTCAATGGAGCAGAGATTATCATGACATATAGGAAGAAGGGTTTGATAAAGTCATACAAGATGCCCCAACACATTCTTTCTTACTCGAGTTTAAGAGTCAAAAAGAGAATTCTATGGAAAAAGCTAAAAGTGATTTATACACAGGGGAGAGGAAGAATGTGCCAGGCTGGGTATTTATAAACATGTAGTTGCTTGGTTTGAACTTTTTTTTTTTTTTTCAAGTTTCAGTTATTTATTAATCAGTGTAATCTCCACTAGAGATTACAATAGAGATCTCCAACATGATTTCATGCATTTAGAGGAGAAATATTTCCTGGTTAAGTGGAAAATTGTGCGGATGTGGCTTCTGGAAGACCTTCATTCTAAAGCAGCGTTATAGTGAAACATTTCATTTAGAAATCTGGACGTTCCTTCTTCAGTTTGCTGTAATCCACATTCACTGAGTAGAACTTGTATTGATCATTGGGACCCAGTTTGTTCCAGGGCTCTGGGTTATTTCTGTCCCAACAAACATCTGGATTGAACAATGCCAGACGCAAGAGATACAGTGTTGCTCCAGTAGCTCCAGTTCCAAGAAATACAAAGAGGGGGATCAAGCTCAGATGCTTCTTGGCCTGACCGTGGATCTGGCGGAACATGTTTGCGGCAGAGGCCTCCAACTGGAAAGGAGAGAACCTGTCTAGCCACCAGGCCCTGAGCTAAGTAGTATCTGCAATGAGACAGTGCGAACTTCCAAAGTCACTCAGTACCTCCTACCTCGGTTTGAACTTTTAATGAGAAGGTTTTTCTGAGAAGAGAAAGACAAATAAATGAAGTAAAGTAGGCAAGAGCAAATTTCAAGAAATTCGATTATTATTAAATATAAATAAGAAAGAGAGACCCAGAAAGGAAAAGTGATGTGGAATCATGTGTTCTTTCGTGACGGGGTACATCTCGTATCTGGGGACACACAGACAGGTTTTCAACAGTAGAAAAGATTTGATTGTGGAAGAAAACGCTCAGATCTATATACGCTCATGAATTTTCTCCAGCAACACTCAGTCCAGAACTGCTACGTCTTAACAAAGCCTGTGTACTCAGTGTTTACCATTTTCTTCCTCAGGTTTATCTAGTAACAATTTCATAATTATTTCTAATATATATCAGAAGATTAATTTTAATTAGCCAGTTTGTGTATTCTGAAATTTGCCTTCTATGAAGTTGTATTTATTAGTTATTTATTCCATTTTTATACCTTATTAAAAACCAGAAATGTTGCCCATTTTAATTGTTTTCTATGATCCTTTGGAAGTTTGAAAGTATTTCTCATTTTATTAAATGAAAGGGATGTAAATAGAGAAAGTAATAAACTCATTTAAATGATTCTTTCTAGTGTTTCAACAACCTAGCCTTCGATCACATTGTACCTAACTTTAACCTGCCCTTTGTAAATTTGAGGTAATTTTCCAGGAGACAGAAGCTACATGGATGTTATTGGTTGTGTCCCCAGCAAATAATGGCTCTTTTTGTTATGTAGAGGAGAGATACACGATTTTTTTATTTCCTGTTAACTTTTCCTAAATTTCATATCATTAGTTAAGCTTTGAAAAAATAGCTCGGAATCTCTATGCCTTATTCTTACATGTATCCATTACTCATTCTTCAATCTTCCAGTAGATTACTCAATCTTCCAGTAGATTACTCAATCTGCCAGTAGATAACTCAATCTTCCAGTAGATTACTCAATCTGCCAGTAGATTACTCAATCTGCCAGTAGATTACTCAAGCTTTTAAAAAATTATAGAATCCCTTGTGTGGACTCATTGGGCTTTTCATATTCCTCTCACTTTCATTCATTACAGAGATTAATTTTGTTTGTATTTTCTGAATTTTGCTTTTTATTGTATTTGCAATTATATCTTCTGACCCTTTATTCAGTTTTAAACCGAACCATAGAGTTATTCTCATTGGTTATCTAAAGTTTTTGATACCCATTTTTCTAAATTTAAGCAAAATGTCTGACTAGACCTTGTATTTTCTTTCTAAATTTTCATCAGATAATCATCAGCCACCGTGTGTGATTTTCTTCTTTGGGATGGAAGCACTTACGATTCTTAGAGCCTGTGTTTTCCTGTGTATGCTCCTTGTTGCTTGTTCTCAGGTCTGTACTCAAGTACACATGCTTGCCTGTGGGGCTGCTAGTGTACATGGGCTATTAGTGCACACTCTTCTTTTTGTTCTTTGCCATATTCTCCCATTCTCTTGTGACGCTTACATTGCCTGATGATCCAAGTAAGTTAGTCAGGTTTGCTTACCACAGGCTTTCTAAGAGCTTTTGATGTCTTCCTGTGCAAAAGGGAGCCAGCACATGACAGAGCATTTCCAAATGAATCTGAAAGGTAGTTCTCTCTGAGAGCAGCAGATTAGCTATTAGTGTTTGCCAAATTCCACTCTGAGAAAAGTGGATCTAGGTGTTTTTCTGGAGTAATCCTTCTCCTAAAGCTAATCATGGCAGATTTGCTGAAATCTAAAAAGTGATCATTTAGAAAGGTTCCATTTGGGGGTCATCTTTTAGGAGCTATGTTTCATTCTTCATTATTGTGGTTTCTAAATTTTCTATGAAGTTTTTACATTAATTTTATAATTACCAAAAAAACTTGCTTTATGAACATCAAAATAACATTAGTATAAGGAAACATTTCTTTATGATTTCTTTTTCTTTGTACTTAGGATAACTTCATTATTTTCACTAAGTGTGGCGACACATTCCTAAAGGACAGCCCTCCTTCTACCAGGAGAATGTTGCATTTATACGATAAATAATGGTGATGACTTCCACAACCCATCAACTCAACTCTACAAAATGCAACTTCAGAAATTATATAACAGATCTTAATTACTTTAGAAGCCTCACTTCTTCCAGAAAACAGAAAATGAATCTGGTCACTTCAGGGTAATACACAATGAATTCATGAATTTTCTTTTGTTTTTTTAAAGTTACTGAAAGTTTAGTTATGCCAACTAGAATTTTCTCCACAATCATTCCCTTCTCAGAATTGATCCCAAGCTTCATGAGGTGGGAAAACGTAACCAATGGTTTTGAATTGCTCTGTATGTCTGCCGAGTTGTAAATTCCTGCCTTCTGAAATTTCTCTGGGACTATATTCATGTGGTTCTTGCCACCAGGATTAGGTCAGCCTCTTCTGCAAACCCACCCTCACTGTACACATTAAGTCGAGTTCCACTCTTTTGATTTTTAGGAATCGATAGGTTAGTGCTCTAGCAACCATATAATCATAAATACTCACAATCTGTTTTTATTCATGTTTATTTTAAACTGAGAGACAAAACTGTGTGTACTTACAGAGTACAACATGAAGTTTTGAAGTGCTTAGACATTGTAGAATAGTTAAATATAGCTAATTAGAATATGCATTACTGAACATATTTTTACAATGAGAATATCACACTCTGTTCCTGAAACCCAATGGAAGAATACTCTTTTTCTTCATATTTGCCTTATTACTAGTCCCCATTCCTTCCTATGACCATCTCTCTGCACATGGTGTCTTCTGAGAATTATATTGTGTCTGGCTCTCATCATCGTTTTTAGGGATAAACCCTTTTGATTATTGTTTAGGAACTCCCAGATTGCCACTTACTGTGTGCCAATACTTTTCCCATTGACAGGGGTGTGACCCATTAGTTCTATCTTTTCTCCTTTGATTTCTGCATCCTATATTTAAAGCCATGAACTCATTGGGAGATTGACTATAGACACCATAGCCAGATCTTATAGGACAATAGATCTCTGACACACAACCTCTGTAGTCAGCCTAGGAAGCCAAACAAGACCTCAATGACAATCAGCTCCAAATTAGCCACCAGGGCTTGAGCAAAACCGGCTAACTTCCCTAGTTGTTGCCCCCATTTCCAACTTAGCATCAGAGAAAACAAAATACACAATTCTAAACAGTCACATAATTTGGCCGGCTCCTGTTAGATAGCCCATCTCCAGCTTCCCCATGCCAACATCTTGGAATCAGAGTATGCTTAAAGCCTTCACTTTTTATTATTCACCTTTAGAACTTCCCCACTCTCCTGCCTGCCATTGCGTCTTTGTCGAACTGAAGTGATTGTGGCTAACTTCCCTGCTTTAGCAAGCTCCTAATAAATAGTCGTCACTTGTTGTCGTGTTGGTGTTCTTTGTTTACTCCCGCATCACAGTTCATATTTCAGCACCTCACAAACTGATACTAATAATGGGAAACCATACCAGTCTAAGTAGCAGTGACTGCAAATCAGCTCCACACTGTTTTCCTAATTTACTCTCTTAGTTCCCACCTACCTTTATTGTCAAGTACTTGCTTTATAATGCAGTTTTAGAAACTGTGTCTTGGTCTGAAAAGGTTGATGTTTGATTCTCTTTTATGTCCTTGTTACTTCAGGGCTGGGGTTGTGTTTTGTCTCCTTATAATCACAGGGACTGGCATTCAATCTGAGTTCCACCTCAAGTGACCATACTCAATGGCCACATTTTGAAACTAGCTGCCTGATTACTTTGGATTTAGGAAATTACTTTTTGGTTTTTCCCTGGTACCTTCTATTACTAACTGCCCTCTTCACTTAGAGGTGTGGCTACATTTTGAACATTTAGATCTGATTATCTGTTTTTCTGTTATGGATATGTATAATTTTGTACTGATTTTAAAACCAACACTTTAAGGTTTGCTCTTTAATCATTTCCATTTCCATTCCTATTTTCTGGTTTAGATTCTCAGGTAACTCTGAATATCTGCTACCTAGACAGTGACATTATTCTGGCCATTTCTCACTCTACAAATATTTACCTGTGCAATAAAAGGCTTCAACCTGATTTTAAATATCATAAGACCCTGTATTATTTCAGAGAATTGGTCCGTTACTTCTCAACTTTATGAGCTTATCACTCTAATACAAAACTATTCTTTCTTCATGATTAACTCTTTATAAGACACATTGTTAGTCCTTTATTCAATTACTACTATGGTAAGGCAAGCATTCTAAGTATTGAAAACTTTTTTTTTTTTCAAACTTCAGAATGAAGTGGCAGTCCTCATGCCAGCTATTGATGACATACCTTATTTTTAAAAATAATTCAGTTTTTTGTTATTAGACTCCTCTCACTGAAGTTGTCATAGAAAGGCAAACTCTTTTTGAGAATTTATAATATAAACACCCCAAAGTTGTGATTTTATCAGCAAAGTCAACAAAGCTAAGTATAAATATATTCTCTGTCATTTGTCTTGCCACGTGCTCAACATTCATGTCTATATCACAACATAAACATGTATGAAGACAAGTATGTGGCTTTTCAGTACTGAATGTTGATTTCAGGAATAATCGCCCTAATTTGACTCCCCAAATGATTTTCTGGGTTGTGTTACAAAGTTTGTGAATGCAAAATATAAAGTTTCTGACAAATCATCTTTCTCTTAACACAGATTGTAAAAACATAATACATTTAATTTATGATACATGTTAATAGTTATGTGGCATGGATCACCTTAACTTGGTAACTCCAGACATAAAACAATAACTATCACAATAATAATTACTTTAATATTATTATCAAAAATAATGGGGATAACTCAATCATTTGGGGGTTGAGTAAACTCAATTTCTCAGTACATACAGTATCAGGAAGGGAAATTATACGAAAATAATGACCTCTTTGATTCAACACTCCCTTTCTTTTTCTCAAAGACGCCCATGTTAAGAAATTAAGCATCACCACATTATTATTAACTCATTGGAAATAGGACTTAATATGTAACTACAACTTGATACTTTGGCCAAAATTAACATTGTTGCATATCAATGGATTTTGTACATTCAAAATATATTTTAAACAATGAAAAACATTACCTAATGATAAAGACCATTATCCAGAAAGAAGACTTCATTGTCCTAAATATATACGCACACAACTTTGGAGCACCCAGATTCATAAAACAAGTTATTCTTGGTCAATGAAACACATATACTTACACAATAATTTTGGAAGACTTCAATACCCTATTGATAGAATTAGACAAATAATCAAGGCAGAAAACTAATGAAGAAACTCTGGATGTAAACTTGACACTTGAACAATTGGGCCAAATATACATCTACAGAACACTCCACCCAGCAACTACAGAATATACATGCTTCTCATCTGCACATGGAACATATTCTAGGATCAACTACATGCCTTGTCATAAAACAAATCTAAATAAATTAAAACAAATAGAAATCACACAAAGCATACAGTCAGAAGACAGTACAATAAAAATAGAAATCAGTATCAGAACGATCTCTTAAAACTATATAAATACATGGAAATAAAATAACTTGCTCCTGAATAACTCTTGAGTAAACATTAAAATTAAGGAAGGAATTTTAAAAATTCTCTGAAATACATAAAAGTAGGGACACAACTTACCAAAACTCTGCTAAAGCAGGGTTGAGAAGAAAGTTTTATAGCCCTAAACACCTTCATCAGATCAAGAAGTCAGAAAGACTTCAAATTGACAATCTAATTTTGTGCCTGTAAGCACTAGTCAAAAAAAAAAAAAAAAAAAGGACAAACCAACCACAAACCTACCTGAAGAAAAAGAAATCATTAAAATTAGAGAAGCACTTACAAATCTGAGATGCAAAAGACTCTTCAAAATATCAATGAATCCAAGAGCTTGTTCTCTGAACAATTAAACAAGATTAGACCTCTCAATAGATTAACAAGGCAAAAAGAATAAAAAAGAGAGAAGATCAAATAAGCACAATCAGAAATGACAAAGGTGAAATTACAACTGGTCCCATAGAAATAAAAAAGATCTTCAGAGAATATTATGAGCAACTCTATGTACACAAATTAGAAAATCCAGAGGAAGTGGATAAATTCCTGTAAACACACAATCTCTCAAGACTGAATCAGGAAGAGATTGAAAGCCTGAATAGACCAACACTGAGCTCTGAAATTGAATCAGTAATAAAACAACCTACCAACCAACAAAAAGTCTAGACCAGGTAGATTCACAGTTGAATTCAAACAGAGGTATAAAGCAAAACTGGTACAATTCCTACTGAAACTATTCTAAAAAAGTTGAGATGAGACTCTTTCCTTATTTTGTGAAGCTAGCATCAGCCTAATACCAAAATCTGGGAGAGGAATGACAAAGAAAGAAAACTTCAGGCCAATATCCCCAATGAACCTAGACACAGAAATTCTCAACAAAATATTAGCAAACTGAATACAGTAGCATATCAAAAAGTTCCTTCACCACAATGAAGTAGGCTTATTCCTGGGATGCAAGGTTGGTTTAATATATGGAAGTCAATAAATGTGATTTACCAAATAAACAGAGTTAAAAGCAAAAACCATATGATGATCTCAATAGATGCAGAAAAAACTCGATAAAATTCAACATCCCTTCATGTTACAAACCCTCCACAGAACAGACATTGAAAGAACATACCTCAAAATCATAAGAGCCAACAACCAGCATGTATAGAAATTAACTCGATTGATTAAATATTCAAATGTAAAACCTCGAACTATAAAAATTCCAGAAAAAAAAAAAAACTTAGGAAATACCTTCCTTCATAATGGCCTTGACAAATAATTTTTGGCTAAATCGCCAAAAGCAATTGCAACAAAAGCAAGAATAGACAAGTGGTACCTCATTAAACTAAAGAGGTGCTGCACAGCAAAAGAAACTATCAACAGAGCAAACAGAAAACCTATAGAACGGGAGAAAATATTCCAAATTATGCATCCAACAAAGGTTTTATATCCAGAATCTATAAGGAACTTAAAGAATTCAACAAGTAAAAAACAAAAAAGCCTATTAAAAATTGAGCAAAGAACATGAACAAATACTTCTCAAAAGAAGACATACAAGCAACCAACAAACATGAAAAATGCTCATCATCGTTATTCGTAGGAGAAATGCAAATCAAAATACAATGAGATGTCATATCATACGAGTCAGAATGGCTCTTATTAAAAAGTCAAAAAGCAACAGATGATGGCAAAGATGCTGGAGCAAAGGGAATACTTAGGCACTATTGTTGGGAATGTAAATTAATTTACATGGAAGGCGGTTTGGAGATTTCTCAAAGAACTGAAAATGGAGCTACCATTCGACCCACCAAACCCATTACTGGGTATATGCGCAAAGGAAATGAGATCATTATACCAAAAAGACACGTGCACTCGTGTGTTCATTGCAGCAATATTCACAATAGCAAACACATGGAATCAATCTAGTTGCCCAGCAATGGTGGATTGGATACAGTCCATGTGCTGCATTTACACCATGGAATATTAAGGATCCATAAAAAAGAATAAAATCATGTAATTTGCAGCAATGTACATGGAGCTAGAGGCCATAATCCTAAGCAAATTAATGCAGCAACAGAAAACTAAATACTACATGTTCTCACTTACAAATGGGAGCTAAAGTGTTCAGCAAATATGGACATAAACATGGGGACAATAGACACGGGACTACTAGAGCAGTAAGGGCGGGAGGGGCGTTAGGTCAAAAAAGTATCCATTGGGTGCATGCCTACAACCAGGATACAATACAGCTGTGAAACAAACCTGAAGATGTATTTTCTGTATCTAAAATAAAACTTGAAATTAAAAGACACACACACACACACACACACACACATACATACATATACTTATTTGCTATATAGAATGCTTCCTCAAGGGCTTTCTGTGGAGGTAGTTGGGTTGGGATAAAGATTTTTTTATATCTGTAAAAACTATGTGTGTGGCTTTCAGAGATAGTGTTAATTTGTAAATCAGTTATTGCTGAATGTAAATTAAAAACCAGATTGTTGATAGTAAATTATAAAGCAGACAGCCATATGAATGCAAATGTATTTTTTAAATAATTGACATTTGGATGTAATGGAACTTATGCCTATAGACATTTATGCACATTTTTAGTTTTTATCAGTTTAAAGTATCTTAGCTTGTAAATCTCTATAATTATAAATCTTGTTAAAATTAATCACCAAATTATTCTGAAATACATACTTTTTGTTAATTCCTTTTTAACAAAAGTACTGCTTTTTATCTGATGGCAAATAAGTGATTTTTCATTGAACAGTTTCCCAAATAGTATGCATTATACTCAAATATAGAAAATTACAGATGCAAATAGATTGCTTTCTTAAATACTCATTTTTTTTTGTTTTATATGACAGTTTCAGACTATAAAATTAGTACAGTTTGAAGTGTCTGTATTTTTTTTTTCTGAGGTTACACAGGTTTTCTGCTATGCTCATCTAGTTTTAAGTTTCCTAGATCTTAATCATGATCAAGCACCCTCATATAAATATGTTGACTTACAGGTTTTGTTTCTTTTTAAATAAATGATAATCTTTATGATGACATCTCAAATTCAGGCACATGGCCTGACATGGCAAATCCTAAATACATGTCTATGAAATGAAAAAAATGACATGACTCTAAAAGTAATACTTTAACTAATATATTTTCTATTTATTTTATTAATTGCATATGATGAAATATTCCCCTATATTTATAAAGACTACCTTTTTCCTTTTATTTATATTTGCCCAGTCTGTAATTATGTGTTTTATTGGTGCATGTAAATCATTACTTAGATGCCAAGAGCACACAGAAGAAATTTCATTCAGGAAAGACACATCAACTTTGACTGTAACTTAGAAATTATACAGTAGAATTTTGCTAATAACTATAGATATAACTGTATTTATAACTATATATATAACTATATATATAACTATATATAACTATATATAACTATATATATAACTATATAACTATAACTATATATATAACTATATAACTATATATATAACTATATATATAACTATATATATAACTATATAACTATAACTATATATATAACTATCTATCTATATATATAAAGTTTTGTAAAGGTGTAAGTAGCAGAGAGTGTTCTATTATTTGGCCCAATGTAAACAGCACGTACTTAAAAAAAATCTTGAGCTTACCATGCTGGAACAGTAACACTGAAGAGGGAAAAGGAGGGAGAGAAAGAGTGAACTCCATGGGAGGTGTCACATAAGAGCCTCCTTCTTCAGATTTGTTCCAAATTTGTCCAAAGTTCACTTTGCTATTCTTTTTTTTGGTCATAAAGCAATTTTAGACCTTAAAGACTGACATAAATTTGAATTAATAATAACTTTATACTACTTTTATTTTGCCTGACTCAAGTATCTCTAGGAGAATAAGAAAAAAATATGCTTTAGACCTTATTTTTCTAAAGATGTGTAAAGACCTAGCATCGGAAGCAGACAGGGATAGATTTGAAGCAACATGAAATAAGAATAACTAGATGTAGGAGGGAGGGGTTCAAAATTTACAAAGCAAGGAAGCAGGAACTAGAAGGACTGTGTAGGAAGAAAACACAGTTCAGATTGCAAGTTTCAGAAAAAGGTGTCATTATGGAGTAAATCACCCAAACTCCTTATGTTTTGTGATGAAATTAACTGGAAAATTACCAAAGTTCTCTTCATTTTGTTGTGGCTGTACACACATTAAGTCACTATTGGTAAACAGATCTTTTCTAAAATAACTAGAGCTCACAAGTTTAATTTATTCCTGAATAGAACAGTCTACGTCAACCTCATAAGCAGTAAAATGGCATGATTTGATTTGGTAGAAGTCAGATAGAGAAGCCGACCTGCCCTCCCTCCAACACTATTTCTCTCTCCTTCCTCCCT
>NW_012106698.1:378412-397049 GCF_000951045.1 Mandrillus leucophaeus
CCTCCCTCCCTTCTTCCTTCCTCCCTTCCTCCCTCCCTCACTCCCCTTGTCCTTTCCTCCCTCCCTTCCTCCCTCCCTTCCTTCTGTCTGCCTGTGCTTCCATCATTCTTTGTACTCTATCATATGAAGTGTATACTTTTGCTTGAATTGTGCACTTTGGATCACAAGACGTGGGGTATAGAGCGACCGAAATTGAGAAAAGGCATGTATGAAGAAGGTCAGAATACTACAGAAACACAGTTTGGATATTTGGCTCAGGATTTTCATCCTTTTAATCAGTGTCTTGAATTGATGGTTTTTTTCTTTCATCTTATTTTATTGTTTGTCTGTTCCATTAGGTAAGTTTTCTATACATGAGGTTTTTATCTTAATCATTGTCAGGTTCCAGATATGTTTGAATTGTGTCCATAACACATCAGTGGTTTCAGGGACTACTATGTGCAAAACATTTTCCAAGGTTTTATGAGAAACAACTACAAAAAAGTGTGAAATTTAATTTAGCAAAGGAGACAGACACAGTCATATAACGCAGGTGGAAATACTTGGGAGTTACACAATTCTCTCTTTTCCCAAGGACCCTTCGAATCTTCACTGTATCTAGAAACACCCATAAAAGCCAACATTACTGTGCTGTATATTTAAAAAAATTATAGAACTGACCATCAACATAAATCTCTATGCCACAGAGCTCCTTGTAAACAACTAATTTAAGAAAAATGCCTAAACTTTGAACCAAACCCAGCACATTATGGTACTAAGTTACTTGGTTGTGTTCTATAGATTTACACTCTGAGATCTGAGTGACAGAAAAGTACTACTTGCACCTGTAATTGCTTTTCAGAAAATGAAGAATTCATTTAAAAACATTTGTCCAGAGCTAGAACTAAATGATTCTGTTTTTGTTTTTACTTTCAGCTAAGATTAAAATGGCTTTGAGTGTAATAAAACTTTAATATTATATATCTCAATGCATGACTTTAAAGCCATGTTCAAAGTAATGAATAAACGTTAAAGAATATAGACAATAAAACAGTGGAAACGTGGAACAGTAGCAATATCATTATGCTCCAGCTTTAGTCTTTGAGAAAACATAAAATAGAAAATACATGTACAAGTTATTCAGAAAACCTAAATAAAAGTTTATTTTCATATATCTTAGAAATTTTAAAATTGAATATCTAATATTTTGATCATTTCAGCTATTACATATTTATATCTTTACATCTATTTGTAATGCAATGGCATGGATTAGGTATAAATAAAGAAGAATATTGAAAAGTGCTGTTAGTAATTTAAAATTTATATTTTGCTGAATAATAAAATTGCATAGGTAGGCAGATATGCACAATGTATTACCTTTATATTTACTTTGATTTCATTACCAGTTGCATTATGTCTCAGATCTATAATTCAGCTTTTACATTAACATTTTTTTCATAAAACTAGCTATCTAGAAATAAATGCCGGAAAGACAAAATCTGTGATTTATAGAGAAACAAAAATACATCTATATTTGGCATTTATTTTCCTTTGAAGTTTCAGGTTTTGAGCTTATGACCTTTATTTTTATGCCATTTGAGACGTTTACTCTTTGAAATGTCTTGAATGAATAAAATAGTTTATTTTTAAGGGCTTTCAAAAGTGAGGCTGGACACTGATATTTCAGAGAATATAAGTTGTATTTTATAAATGTACATTTTAAAGGTTATTTCAGCTCTAGCTTTATATCCACTCATTCAACAAGTATTTTTGATTACATAATTAATAGTAGAAGCATGCCAGTGGCAGATTCTGGATTTATATTCCTTATGTCTCATAAAAAGAGAAGATGTACAGTAATAAAAATAACCAAAAAGGGATAAAGACCAGAAACAGAACAAGCCCTCCTTAAACTCACCCTTTATATATATGATTGTTAAATTCAGTTTCTCAATACCGCGAGTAGCCAGATAAACTAGTAAGCTTATTCTTGTAGAAACAATATTAGGGGAATATGTCAAATTCCACACTAAATCTATCTCATTTTCCATGTGAAATATATAGATGATCTGGGATTTTCGGCAAGTCAGAAAACCCAGCTAGAAGTAGCTTGAACAAATGTAGGCGCGTGTGTGTGTGTGTGTGTGTGTATTTGTTTTGTTTTGTTTTAAATAACTGATAATGGCTGTGCTGGATCCGTGAACTAATAGTATATTGTTCATTATATTCTTGTCTGGCTCTCACTCTTGCTTTCTATCCCTTCAATCTAGAATCTGTCCCTGTTCATTTCTGCAGGATGGTCTTATCCTCTCTGCAGATAAAGTTTCCCGAGGTGTCAGCAAACATAATTGCAAGTTTGTTATCCCACTGTAAGACCTCAGTGAAGACAGCTTATTATTCCACTAACCATAAAACATAAAATCCCAGAGAAAGACTCGGTGCTGACCTAGATTAAGTTATATGCTTAATTCTTTGACCAATTACTTTGGTTTATTACCTGGGATTTTATTAAAGGCTAGTAATAGGCTGAGCAACCTTTCCTGTGGCCAAAGAGAATGGGAATGATGTGATTAGCAAAACAAATGACATATGTGATGAATAGTTTCTCAAACAATACAGGGAATTTGTCTTATTGTGATAAAACCATTACGTTTTAAATTGAAACCATTAGAAACCGAGTCTGAGATAAGACCCTGGGACCCTAGATTTTGTCATTTATCTGGGAAAGTATTAATTAATATTTTTATCTGCAAAGGCAGATGGACCATAACAAATTGGGCTTGTGACCAGGATGTCTAAACAATGACCAATACCACAGGTCTTTTTCCCTTGCGATTTGTGAACCTGTCCGATAGCAAGCATGAATTCTGAACTGCTGTCTACTGGGTGGAGTGTGTTTGTGCTCTGCTTTGTGATGCGTTGTTGAGTTCTACCAAGTCTCTGTTCTAGATTTAGCCAAGTGAAGTCAGCAGTTTTGATAGTTACATGTCATTTAGGTAAAAGATTATGACCAAATTGCTGTAAAGTAGACATCAGAGCTGCTGGAGACTCATTCACTGTGGATGCTTTAGCAACCTCATGCCTCATGATGTCCATATATTGTCCATTGGCTTCTGATACAAGAAACTTCCTTTCTTAACTCTGGCCTACACCCCATTACTGTGGCAATTGATGGACACATCCTAGACTTCCCTGGAAATAGAGTCTCATACAGACCCTAAGCATGTCACCCTCCATGCCCAGAAGCACATCATGCATTTGGTCATCTAAGCAGCAACCCACAATCTCAGTACAGCTTCTGAGTCCTCCTTGCCACAAGGTGGAGTGAAACCCAGGCCTTCTGGCACCCCCAGTGCACAGAATGGGTGGCCTCTTCTGTTCTCAGTCCCTTGCCACATGCTGACAAGCCACAGAACATCAACCCACTCCCCAAACCCCTGATACCAGGGGAAACCCGTGGTATCACCTGCATTGGCAGCAATGGGAGTTTACATACTTCACAGACACTGTTGTTACTACATGTTATTGAACTCAGTGGAAGCTCCATGCTTTTAATCTTTTGACCAGGATGTGCCTGATAAAGGACTGGGCCTATGGGTCAACACAGTCAGCCAAACTTCAGGCAGTCATTTCAGCACTGGATTCTTCAGTCAAGAGACAGCCCTGACTTCATTTTTATAAGCTTTTGGGCCATTGCCAAAAAGACCTTTTCCTTCAGGGTAAAGAATTAGAAGAATATTTTTCCTCACCAATGTACAAATCGAGGTTTCACGTTTCCACATAGTATAAGGCTACAATTAAGGCTTCACCAGGTGTATTAGTCCATTCTCACACTGCTATAAAAAATACCAAAGACTGTATAATTTATAAAGGAAAGAGGTTTAATTGACTCACAGTTTTGTATGGCCAGGGAGGCATCTGGATACTTACAATTATGGCAGAAGGCACCTCTTCACAGGGTGACAGGAGAGAGCATGAGTGCCCAGCGAAGGGGCAAACCACTTATAAAATAATCAGATCTTGGGAGAACTCACTCACTATCATGAAAACAGGATGGGGCAAACTGCTCCCATGATTCACTTTTCTCTGCCTGGTCCTTCCCATGACATGTGGGGATTATGGGAACTACAATTCAAGATGAGATTTGGGTGGGGAGACAGCCAATCGTATCATCAGGATAGTCCATATCCACTCCAGATTTTCAGACATCATCGATGGTGACTGAGGCACTCATTTCACTGCATAGAATCCATACTACTGAACTTTTTTTTTTTTTTTTTTTTGAGACAGAGTCTCGTTCTGTTACCCAGGCTGGAGTGCAGTGGCACGGTCTCAGCTAACTGCAAGCTCCGCCTCCCAGGTTCAAGCAATCCTTCTGCCTCAATCTCCCGAGTAGCTGGGACTACAGGCACCCTCCACCACACCCAGCTAATTTTTTGGACTTTTAGTAGAGACAGGGTTTCACCGTTTTAGCCAGGACAGTCTCGATCTCCTGACCTCATGATCTGCCCGCCTCGGCCTCCCAAACTACTGAGCTCTTGACCAAGGCATTCAATGGAACTTTCACCGGTCTTACTGGCCTCAAGATGCAGGCTGCATAAATTGCCATAGTAAATTAAATACATTCAAATGCAATGAAATACATTTTAGTGATCAAACATTAGGAGTGAACTATGATAGATTCTGACTCTCTTTTTTGATATCTAGCTGATGCCAGGTTTTAAGCCTCATCTCTCTCAGTTCTGCCCCACATCTGTGAAAGCTGGGTGCTCCTTCCTTTGGCCCCATGGGAGATTTAAATCATGCTAACCTCTGCTGCCCAGGAACTTTTACTCTGGTCTCATACCCTGGCCATAACAAAAATTCAGGCCAATTTCCCTTTTTGGCTCTCTCATGCCATTGGATTCCTACTCCAGAGATTTGCTTTGCTCTCCCCAGAAACCTCAATTCTGTAACTGTTAACCTCTCAGACCTTTTGATATGTGCGATATATCTTTATTCTTTTCTTTCTTTTTTTTTTTTTTTAAGACAGAGTCTTGCCTGGTCACCCAGACTGGAGTGCAATGGCATAATCTCAGCTCACTGCAACCTCTGGCTCATGGGTTCAAATGATTTTCCTTCCTCAGCCTCCTGAGTAGCTGGGATTACAGGCATCCACCACCATACCCAGCTAATTTTTGTATTTTTAGTAATGATGGGATTTCACCATGTTGGCCAGGCTGGTCTCAAACTCCTGATCCTGTGATCTGCCCACCTCGGCCTCTCAAACTGCTGGGATTACAGGCATGAGCCACCACACCCGGCCTTCCTTATACTTTATACCTAAACAAAACCTTATATAGAAGTCCACTGGCGTATGCAGATAATTGTAACAGAGAGGATCCTAGAATGTACAGGTATGGGAGTAGGCAAATGAGACAGAAAGGGAGTGTAGAACATGCATGACGTGCTAATTAGCAGAATAGCACTGCGGCCAACTGGATCTCTTGCTTGCTTACAACATACACACAACCGTGCACAGTATCCTCACAGTTGCACCAACTCAGTGTGGAAGAATCAGGGCTTTGTCCACTAACTCGAAAGTGCTGTTAGGGTTGTTTTCCTAGCACTTTCAGCTTGTGCTCCACATCGGAGGAAGCATCCTTCATGACCAGAGAAGGCCCTCAGGCAGAGTTGCAGATACTCCTGTCAAAGACTTTTAGTGTGCACAGGTATGGTGCATACTGAGGAGACAGAAGATGGGGTACAGCATTCTTCACAGGAAGTGATATTGGTCAAAAATAAATCAACTCCCTCTACACACACACACTTTTACACTATATAGCTGATGTAAAGAAGAACCCAGCCGGGCGGGCGCGGTGGCTCACGCCTGTAATCCCAGCACTTTGGGAGGCGGAGGCGGGCGGATCACAAGGTCAGAAGATCGAGACCATCCTGGCTAACACGGTGAAACCCCGTCTCTACAGAAAATACAAAAAAGTAGCCGGGCGCGGTGGCGGGCACCTATGGACCCAGCTACTCGGGAGGCTGAGGCAGAAGAATGGTGTGAACCCAGGAGGCGGAGCTTGCAGTGAGCCGAGATCGCGCCACCGCACTCCAGCCTGGGCGACAGAGCGAGACTCCGTCTCAAAAAAAAAAAAAGAACCACCCTTAGAACCCTTAGGAGGGAGATTTCAAATAATCTGGCAGACACACATTCACATTCATAAAGCTCACTTCAGCTCACATCTTTTAAGTGTTACCAGTAAGATCCCAACAGAGTTTATCTTTTTATTATCTATGAAACATAGTTATGATTAATTGCCTCCTTGCGTTTTTTTTTTGTTGTTGTTTGTTTATTTTTTTTTTTACCAAGTATGGTCTCCTTGGCTAGCATCTAGCTCAGAATCTTTCCTTAACATACCAGTACTTCTCGGTCAAATTGAGTGTGAGGTTATTACTATCTCTAGCTAGATTACATACATTATAAAGAGATTCATTTGCATTGCAGAATTTTAGCAAAAAGTCTCCAAAGTACTTTACCCTCCCCTTACAACCATTTCATTAATGCACAGTTCCAATGGCAACCCTCACCAACTTTAGGAAGATGAGACCTCTTTATTTTATATCCTCATAAGTTTACCCAAATTACCAAGGTTAGTGGAGTGATTCATGAATTACTTTCAAGGAACTTTGAGTATCCAGAATTTAATAATTTATTTTGGAACTAAAACTTTTATTTTAGATCTTTCTGTAGAATTAGCCACATGGCCTCTTGTGAAATCAAACCAAGGATGAACACCTTTTTTGGTGAAATGTTAGTTTATTATTTCTGTTTCCTAACGTTGACTACAGGACCTGGCTCAACAAGCTGTCATTCAATATATGATGTATAAATTTGGGGATATCTTAGCATTCTGGGTGAATCCTCAATTAAGGATAAATGCAATTAACCCATCCCAGGTGACTACTTTTGACAAATTGCTTGAAGCAAATTTATATGATTTGGTGAAAAACCGTGGCCATGAGAGATAGTTCTTGGCATAGAGTTATAAATACTTGGAGGGGAGAGCTATAAAACATTCCATGAAAGAACTCAAAGTGCTTTCTCTCCATTCTTCTAGTGTCACCAGGTTGTGCAGAGAAACTAATGGTGCATGAACCGGGAAAGGATACTCATTAGGGATAACTGCAAGGAAGAAACTGTACTTATTACCACAGGGCTAATAATGAAGAAACCTGGTGTGAAGAGCATTTGTCCTGTAAAAATAGAATGTGACCAGAGGCTTGTGCTAGGAATTCTTACCTAACTGGGGGGATGTCAAAGCTCCAAAGCTCCTGAAAAAAATGCTCCTAAATATGCAGAAGATAAGTGTGGGGGCTAAAAGGCACCATTTTCCTGCGGTGAATATTGGATCTGAGAAAACGTGTGCAAACAAAAGAAATGCTTTTTTTCTTCCTTTATCTTACTGTGCTTCATTATGTGCATGTGTGTGTGTGTGTCTGAAGAAAATTCACCTTAAACTTTAAGGAATATACAGGTTACGGAATATATCAACATATAATAGGTTAATGCAATAGATGGACAATCCCGAAATATATTAATACATGCTTTAACTTGGAAAAATTGTGAAACATTATGCTGAGTAAATAAAGTGAGACACAAAAGGTCACATATTGTATGAGTCCATTTACATAAAATTTCCACAACAGGTAAATCCTTAGAGACAGAAAGCAAATCAGTGGTTGCCAGAGTCTAGGAGGAAGGAAGTTTGGGGAGTGAGTACTTAATGTGCATGATAATTCCTTTCGGAGGTGAACATGTTTTAAAAGTACACAGAGGAGATGGTTGCACAAAACTGTACATACGTTACATGCCAATGAGTTGTACACTTTAAGGTGGTTAATTCTATGTTGTGTAATTTTTTTCCTCAATTAAAGAAGTACAACTATCACGCCTGTAATCTCAGCACTTTGGGAGGCCGAGGCGGGCAGATCACGAGGTCAGGAGATTGAGCCCATCCTGGCTAACATGGAGAAACCCCGTCTCTACTAAAAATACAAAAAGTTAGCTGGACGTGGTGGTGGGCACCTGTAGTCCCAGCTACTCGGGAGGCTGAGGCAGGAGAATGACGTGAACCCAGGAGATGGAGCTTGCAGTGAGCTGAGATCGTGCCACTGCACTCCAGCCTGAGGGACAGAATGAGACTCCATCTCAAAATAATAATAATAATAATAAAATAAAATAAATTAAATTTTAAAAAGTACAACTAAAGAATGCAGAAGGGAGTCAATGTGTAATGGGAAGACCAACCTGCAGTAGAGAAAGTGGATGTGAATGGACACCTGTCATTAAAAATTGTAAATCTGAGTTATTTGTAAAATGATGGTTAGAGCTTCGCTAATAGTAACTGCTCAAGTGTTGAATTATTACTGTGAACTTTTTAAATAAAAAGGCACTGATAGTAGTAATAACAGTTTTTCTCTGATAGCATTTCCTAAATATTCAAAATAGAAAACTTTGCCTGTTCTTTAGAATAACAAAGAATGCCAGAGTTTAGAGACCAGATGTTTGTGTTGCATCACAGAATTCTTAAATGGTAAAAAACATACAAGTCATTTAATCATTGTAGGCCTTTATGTCCACTTCTGTAAAGTTAAATATTGCGTTAGGGAAACAATTTGTTTTCTCCTAAAAGTAATATGATAGGATTAAATCCTGTAAATTATATGGTGATTAATTAAGGAGCAATTCCTGTGATGTAGGATTTGATTTCCTAAAAAGAAGGAAACAATCAGGGAGGGAATATTACCTTTGATGTCAGAGATTATCTGGGTTATTCAAGACAGATGCAAAATAATTTGTGTCTCATGTCCCAACTATAGTTGATAGGCAAAAGCCATTGAACCTGGAGAACTGTGCTGGGAAGGACTTTATTATGTATTTATTAATAGCAGAAATGGTGCTGTCATCAACTAGCAGTATCTGTCATGACTGGCAGAGGCAGTGAATGGGGAACAGGCTGAGAGGAACTAGCTATGTGCAGGCCATATATTTGGTTTCTCTGATTGGAAAGAAAAAATGGGTGCAAGAAACATTATGTTACCTATTCACATAGATCAATCATAATATGTTGTACCTTATTCCCAAAATTCACTTTAACGAGAGTCTTATTGTGAGAAATTCTAAGACAAAACATAGATTTTCTGTTTTTATTACAGAAATGCTAGAAATTTTATCGGGTTATTGTTTTGTTTTTATCTCTAAAGAATACAAAATTTCATGCTCATCAAAATGTTCTCTCATTTCTACCACTTTAAGATCTGAATGTGAGTATGTGTGCTCGTGTGTGTAAGATTTGGATCTGATTTTTGATTTTTTTTCACTCTTGTGAGCACAGCTTAAATCCAATAAGACTCAGCAGGCATGCCGAGTCATCTCTAGTTTTTCTTGCACAGTTTGGTGTTTAATCAAAAGGGTCGATGGCATTATGCAGATCAAAAACAATTTTGAAAATGCCATATGGCAACCTCTGCTAAGTAAAGGTTTTGAACCACAGTGGGTAACAGGATCTCCTCAGTCAGAAAGGAAGGAAATGTTAATCATGTTTGGGGTGATGTGAAAGTTGGGGTGCAATTAGGTGAGAAAACCAAAATGGTATAAGAGTTGGGAAGAAAGAGACAATAATTAGGGAACCTCCCAGGTGAGAAGAATTCTCTGATGTGCTACTTTTCACAAATGTTAAAGAGACAGGTGAAATTTGTTGGTGTCACAGTAGGAGAAGGATGTATCAAATTTTCAGGCTCTTTCTCACATCGTAATTTATAAAAGATTTTATTTTTTAAATATAGGCAAGGTTTGGTAAATTAAGCTTTTTTTTTCCAGCGGTCTATTTACTTTCTTAAGGCAAAATTATATGTGATATATTTAAGTTAACAGAATAGAAGATTTAAAAGTCACTGGGGGCACCGTAAGATGCCGTTGTATCTCTACTAGACTATTAATGGTCCCCCTAACCCTGCCCTTTATCTTTGCCACAGCCAAAGTGAGATGTTCCTCCAGAGAGAAACACAAGCTCTGAATTTCTATTTCGAGCAGGGATAGAAAGAGTGAGTTTGTTTGTCTCAACCTCAGGTTTAATAATGACTTAGGAACTCATGAAGAACTTGATGGCTAATGATTGGAAACCTTTGAGCATGCTTTTGTGGCTTTCGCTTGAATCTTTGGACTATTTCCCATGCAATGTTTACTTTTTGGCAATTTGACAGCTCCGGATAAGACATGCTTGCCTGCAGTTGTGACACCCTTTGTTAGTGGAGTCAACACCGAGGCAAGACATACCCAGTAATACTTCACATCTTCTCACATTATCTAGTAAAGTTTCAAAATCATAAAAACCAATACAAGTCAACTTTAAACAATAAATGCATACATACGTAAATAAATTGGAGCTTACCAAAATAAGAGATCTCATTTTTATAATTAAAAAATCAATTTAAATCGCATCCCATCTGGGGAAAGAAATTCAACAATTCTGTTGATTCATCTACATGGTCTTGCCCACTCCACTTGAGAGCAGCAGTGTCCACTATGGCTGGCACGGTACTGTGGTCTGTAATCATGTCATGCTCCCTACTCTAGTGAATTTCAATGTCAAAGCCAGTCACTAGTGTTCCTGTAGTGTTATTCCTTCATCTGCACATTTTCTGTTTTTAAGACGATAAATTGCATTTTAAATTTTTATTTTATTTTTTAACTAATTTCAGCAGTGTCCATTATGACTGGCATGGTGCTGTGGTCTGTAATCATGTCATGCTCCCCACTCTAGTGAATTTCAATGTCAAAGCCAGCCACTAGTGTTTTTAACACCTTTCCTGCAGTATTATTCCTTCATCAGCACATTTCTATTTTTAAGGTGATAAATTGCATTTTAAAAATTTTATTTTATTTTTTAAATAATTTCAGCTTTTATTTTAGATTGAGGGGGTACGTATGCAGGATTGTTACAAGGATACATTGTGTGATACTAAAGTTTGGATGACAAATGATGCTATTACCGAGACAGTAAGCATAGTATCCAATAGGTAGTTTTCAGTCACGGCTCCCCTCCTCTTTTCCTCCTCTAGTAGTTTCCAGTGTCTGTTTTCCCCACCTTTATATCTTTGAGTTCCCAATGTTTAGCTCCCACTTATAAGTGAGAACATGCAGTATTCAGTTTTCTCTTTCTGCGTTAATTCACTTAGGATTACTCTAGCTGCATCCATGTTGCTGTAAGGACATGACTTCGTTCATTTTTATGGCTGTGTAGTATTCCAGGGTGTATACGTGCCACACTTTCTTTATCCAATCCACCGTTGATGGGCACCTGGGCTGATTCCATGTTGTTGCTAATATAAATAGCACTACAATGAACATATGAATGCATGTGTCTTTTTGGTAGAATGATTTATTTTCCTTTGGGTATATACCCAGTAATGAGATTGCTGGGTCAAATGGTAGTTCTATTTTAAATTCTTTGAAAAATCTTCAAAGTGTGTTCCACAGTGGCTGAACTAATTTACTTTCCCACCAAGAGTGTGTAAGCATTTCATTTGCTCCAGGATCCTCACCAGCATCTGTTACTTTTTGACATTTTAATAATAGCCATTCTGACTAGTATGAGACCATATCTCATTGGGATTTTGATTTGCGTTTCCCTGATGATTAATGAGGTTGAGCTTTTTTTTGTTTTTTTTTTTTCAGATGCTTGGTGGCCATTTGTATGTCTTCCTTTGAAAATTATCAGTTCTTGTCATTTGCCTCCTTTTTAATGGGGTTATTTGTTCTTTGCTTGCTGAATTGTTTAAAAGTTCCTTATTGACTTTGAATATTAGAGTTTTGTCATATACAAAATTTGCTATTTCCTCCCATTCTGTATGTTGTCTGTTTACTCTGTTGATAATTTCTTTTGCTGTGCAGAAGCTCATTGGTTTCATTATGTATCACTTATCAATTTTTGTATTTGTTATATTTGCTTTTGATGACTTATGAATTCTTTGCCAAGGCTGATGGTAAAAATTATATTTCATAGGTTTTCTTCTGAGATTTTTATAGGTTGAAGTCTTTCATTTAAATATTTAATCCACCTTGAGTTAAATTGTGTATGTGGTGAAAGATAGGGGTCCAGTGTCATTCTTCTGCACATGGCTAGCCAGCTTTTCCAGCACCATTTATTAAATAGGAAATCCTTTTCCTATTGCTTAGTTTTGTCAGTTTCATCAAAGATCAAATGATTGTAGGCATATGGCATTATTTCTGGGTTCTCTGTTCTGTTCTATTGGCCTATGTGTCTGCTTTTGTACCTGTGTCATGCTGTTTTGGTTACTATTGCTTTAGAGTGTAGTCTGAAGTCAGGTAATGTTATGCCACATTTTCCGCTAAAGAATGTCATTAAAAAGCAGAATAAGAATTGTATTCATTTGACAAAAAGATATGAATACTCGTTGGAGAGATTTTATAAATAACTGACATTTTTATTGTGTTCTCCCAGCTTATACAACTCACTCAAATAAACAATTTCACTGATTGTCAAAATGATCTATAATATAGTAGCGTTGATGTAATCACTTATCACATGACATTATGCATATGGGTTTCATCATGAGGCATCCTAGGATGTCAGTAATGATAGAGGATAAAGGAACTTAATCAGGACTAAAGTAACTGCCCCAGCAGCTATAGCATCAATTCTCTGGACAGCTTATTAACTCATAGTCTAAGTTCCAATATCTGAGTGGTGCTAGCTTTTATTGTGAACAGTGTCATCCAATAATTACAGATATAGTAACTGGAATTGTGCAGAAGTCTCTGCAAAGTAATAATATTCAAATCAGATGCAGGACATAAAATACATCTGATGGGCCATTAATTTTGATAAAACAATCAAGGATAAAAGGTACAGTATCAAATCATCAGGCAGAGTGACTGTTCAAAAGTAGGTTGACAAGGCTATGACTAAGTGAGCAGTTTTCAGAAGTTATGTGTATATGTGTAATATGATACATAATTTTATATGTATATGCACATATGTAATTATTATATATGTAATCTATGTAATTATTTATATATAATTATGTATGTATGTATATATGTAGTATTTGACATATTAAGCATTCAATGAAGCAACTAAAACACATATTGAAAAGCAGGGTAGAGACCCAGTTATGTGAATTGAACAAATGTGAAAGAGATTATAGAAAGGCTGAAACATACTGAATAGGTAGAAAAAAAAATTAATTCAAATAGGCCTCCTCTGTATCAATTACAAAACCCTCTAACTAAAGGGGTTTAACTTTCTATTCAATACATTCAATGCCTTATTAAGAATTGGCTTACAACATGATAAACTGTAACTCTATGTATTCCAATGTATAATGTACATATTATGACACAGATGTTTTGAAAATGGGATATTTGATACAACTTTTAAAAGCCTTAATATTTTTATTATTTTTATGAGTCTCATCTTTTCTGTGAGATCAGCTCCTTTTTAATTGCTTTCCTTGTTGAAAATTTTGTATATTGGGTTCTTTTTATGATATAGTCTTAAAAAATATCTATCTAATCATGGTGGATATTAGTAATCTTAATTTTATAGTCACATTTTGTATGGATTCAATTTCTATTTTTATACTTTATATGTTAGTGCAAATATGAAAATCATATCTATCACATAACAGAATTACACCCATCCTTCTAATTGCACTTCCTGATTCTCTTGAAATCACATGGTCATTTATGATTGATGGTACCATTTACAGAATGTGAAACTTCACAGCCAGACAAGGAGAGTTAAGTGTTAATATCTTTTATTTTGGACAAAATATTGTGAAATATTCCATTTGTGAAAAAAAGTATATGGATGAAATATTGGGAATATTTTTCTTATTTCAGAATTTTTAATAGTGGAATTAACTGATGGCAAGAAGCTGGCACTGACTATAAAAAGGCGGTATTCTTAAAAACTGAGATTAAACCTAGGTTATGTTGAAACTGGATAGTATGCTAATTTGCAAAAAACAGCTGTAGAAGCAGAATAAGCCTATTTTCATATCTTGACAATGGCAACAAATTAGCAACAGAAAATTAACTCAACCTCAAGGTATAACTTATTTTAAAATGGTACCGTATTTCTAGAGCCTTCAGCACTAGGCAACATCAAATCAAAATCTTCTCTGAATAACGATACCTTCATTCTAGGTCTCGAACAAACTCTGCCAATGAGTTTTGTAGGACAAGGAGCATCAATACATATTTATATTTATCCACATATTTTCCCCCTCCCATTGCTCTTTATTCCTTCCTCATCTCCCAGCTTGTATCTGGGATTATTTTCTTCCTGCTGGAAGAAACCCTGTGGTATTTATTTCAGTGAGGGCCTGTTGCTTATGCTGTAATGTGAGTCTGCAACTCAGTGAAGAGTATGGTATTGATGACACAGACAAGACTACTATTGAAAAGGTGTAATATATGTTTAATTGGGTTTTCAGATAGAGAAAGAAGAGGAGGAAAAGAATGGAAGTATTCTTTGTAGATACAGGGACTAAAAATGTGTAAAATCTCATGAAAGATATCAACTTACATATTCATAAAGATCTACAAACCTTACTATGAAAAATAAAAATATATTTATACCAAGGCACAACATAGAATATAATATGGACCATAGGCATATGCCCCCAAAAAGTAGCAGCTGAAAATATTTTCTAGACATATGATATTTTCTATAACTGCTCTAAGTTTCTCCATTTTTCTGAATTGACTTGTATTCCTATTCTCATGCTCCTTTAACACTTGGTTCTTAAGAGCTCATGCTACTCTGATGACCTCTAAATTGGATGATAGTAAGTGTGAATTACAGTGGTGAGGATAACAACAAGGTTATACAATTATGAAGAAACACAACAATCCTTAACAAAACACGTATCTGGATATGTAAATATATAACTGTGTTTTGAAATGTTTGTTTTATGAAAGGAAAGATAAGGGATACCTTTATAAAGAATGTTCAAGTCAGAATGGTATAATATATCTAAAACATGACACCAACACAAATTCAGTTCATTCTCAACATATTTTTTTGCATGGTTTTAGTATTACATTGATATGGGAGGGAGGCAATGAAGTGCTGGGTAGAGAAGGGTGGGGTCGCTAGCAAGAGCTCCACCCTCAGGCCTGTGCCCAGGACCTAAGTGAGGACAGGCCCTCCTGTTTTTGTGCCCAAATGTTACATTTGCCAAGACCAATCTGGCTCGCTGCAATCCCCATCCTGTGCCCATAGAAACCCTGAAACCCTAGTGGACACACACAGAAGCAGCTGGACATCAAAAGGAGAGAAGGGCACACCGACAGATGCCAGTAGGCCATCTAAGGTGGGAAGATGTGGAATTCTGTTGGGGACTGTCTGAGGAGAGTCTGGCAACCGGGCAGCTAGAGTCAGGGGAAGACCACCTTTCCACTCCATCCCCCTTCTGGCTCCCCATCCACCTCACTGTGAACAACTTCCACCACTCAATGAAACCTTGCACCCGTCCTCCAAGACCACATGTGATCCGATTTTTCCAGTAAACTAAGGCACGAACCTAGGATACAGAAAGCCCTCTGTCCTTGCGATAAGACAGAGGGTATAGTTGAGCTGATTAACACAAGCTGCCTGCAAAGGCAAAACTGAAAGGGCACACTGTAACGCATGACCACTGGGGCTTCAGGAGCTGTAAACTCTCAACCCTGGAGGCTGCCTTGGGGTCAGAGCCCAAAAATGCTCCTGAGGACCTGCCTGTCTGCATGTTCCCCTTAGGAGTTTGAGCAGCAGGGCACTGAAAAAGTGAGCCACACCCCTGTTGCACACCCTACCAGGGGGATAAGGGAACTCCTCTAGTTTCAACATTATTCGTGTTCTCTCACGATTTCTGTCCAAATCGTATTACACTTGCTTGATTCTCTTTCTTTTATTTTTAGTGCCAAATTGTAATATTATTATTTAATCAGAATTTAGCCCAAAATTTTGCTTCAAAATATATTGGATTTTGACCTTATTTGCAAAGTTTAATTAGATCATATAAAAATAAATGAAGGTAATAAGAATCGTTTTATATCTACAAGGTAAGAGTCAGAAACAAATAAGGAGCAGAGTTGAAATGTCTCAAGTTCCAATAGAGCATTTCAGGTTTTTGTCAATCAAACCAATATTGAGTTGTTCAAATATCAACATATTTTCAGATAATTTGGCCACAGCTTTTACCCAGGACTTCACCAATTTCTCACCATCCCTTAGCACACAGGACACACCTGCAAATGTTAGGAGACTGCCAGAGGCATATGGGGCCTTTAGAGTACTCTGGATGGAGACGGATGAGCTCTAGGCTATGCAGGTCCTTTTTATCATCTCTGTTTAATGTCGCCCCCATTTTGCATTAACAATTCATCAAAACTCACAGATTGGGTGGTTATGAACAACCACAACTAAGTTTATTAATCAATGAAATTAATCGTATTTGTAAAAACAAGGGCTAAATATTATACATTGCTTTAGGTATCTTTTAAATTATACATAAATTCATACTAGTGAAGCTGGAATATAAGAGATGATTAAGGAAAGCATTTAGAGAGATATTTTTGTGACTTTAGTTAGGAAATGTGATTACTATGTGAAGCACAAAAAAACTGAAGTGAATCATAAAATGTATCCTAGCAGTGCTTAAAATACTTGCACAGCTCCCACAATCTATTAACAAATCTAATGTCTATTGATTAAGTAGATAAAAATGCAGTTCACCCAGGTTTATCGGATAATAAATAAATCAAAGTATTTTTAGAAGAGGTTTGTCCATTGACTATTTCTCCTGACTGTGATTTTCAAAGCAGTGTGCATATATATCACAGATGACACACATAGTAGCATAAGAGTGCCATGTTCTAGGTAGGACAGGTTCTAAGGACAGAAATAAACACCAAAGGGATTAGGATTTGTACAGCAACCTAAAATCAAAGCTACCTAAAGATTCATTTCCTCAACAGCTTCTCGGGCCTAAATTTCCATTAAATCCGTAATCAGTTAAGAAAAATAAATATGACTTTTGGAAAGTTTCATTTGAACTAGATATGAGTTATCTGGGTGCATTTTTGGCAATATTAGTTTTATTCTTTATATTATGTACAGAGCCATTTGGGTACTGAAGAAATAAAATACCAGGGAAATAGGTTTTAAAATATATTTAGGCTATGTGGTGCGCAAGCTTCCTGAAGACTTTGAGTTAGGAGCAGTTTTATAAGGAGGAATTCTTGGGGAAGGTAATTTGGGTGTCTGAAAAATCATTAAGGAAAAGTTGTATTTATTACATACATACATTTCAGAAATATACCAGAAAGTGCTAAATCTGCTGAATTCTCACAAATTAAAAAAATAAAATAAAATTAGATATTATCGTAACCTGAACACTAGTGTCCTTGTAACCAACTTGTATATTGATTTTAGTTTATGACTTATGCATGAAACTGTGAACATTTTATTTAACAGAATCTAATGTTAGTCAATGATTTGTGTGCCAATGATATTTTCTCAAACTGAAATTCAATAATCAATTATTATTTCAGAGTGACTAAAGATTTAAGTTCATATACATCAATTACATAATACTGTTTTGGGAAATTACACATCATTTACGAATTGCTTCCTTAATAACATAACAATTTTTTTCCTTCTATAAATTGAAGAGTTTAAAAACTAGCATTCTCCATCAAAAAGCATGATAAATATCTTCTTTATCAGTTTGTCATAAATCATGTAAATTTAGATATGCTTCTTCTCTAGTACATCTGCTATATTTAAACTGACTCTTAAAATATATACTTTTTAGGCCAGGTACTGTGGCTCACGCCTGTAATCCCAGCACTTTAGGAGACCGAGGCGGGTGGATCATGAGGTTGGGAGATCGAGACCATCCTGGCTAACACGGTGAAACCCCGTCTCTACTAAAAATGCAAAAAATTAGCCCAGCATGGTGGTGGGCACCTGTAGTCCCAACTACTGGGGAGGCTGAGGCAGGAGAATGGCGTGAACCTGGGAGGCAGAGCTTGCAATGAGCCAAGATCGTGCCACTGCACTCCAGCCTGGGCGACAGAGCAAGACTCCATCTCATAATAATAATAATAATAATGATATTTAGTTGGAGTGCTAACCTGAAACTGAACAATTTAAGGGTAAAATAATGTCCCAGAATTACTTAAAAATATTTTGATTTATTTTAGATTTAATGTTATGAACCTTTCTAACACTTACGATATGCTGTTAGTAAGCAGTAAGATGTACAATGCAAATTCAGGAAAGCTTTTTTGGCCTATATCATTCAAATCAGTATCTATTTGGCTGTCCATAATTTTACATTCCAATTGTGACATAATTTTCAGGCAAAACAAATTGTCCACTAAATAGCCATTTTCAGATGAGATTAAATAGGTACCCTTGAAGTTTTTAGGAAGCATATTTTACAATAATTTTAATATGCAAAGAACAGTATTTTAACAATAATAAAACTACAAATATGTTATTCGGTCTTTTAGATGTATAAAAACTGACAAATCATATTTTGTCTTCTAACTAAGGAAATACATATTGTATAAAATCAGAGAAAAGATGGTTTT
>NW_012106698.1:397099-405050 GCF_000951045.1 Mandrillus leucophaeus
GGGAAATTACACATCATTTACGAATTGCTTCCTTAATAACATAACAATTTTTTTCCTTCTATAAATTGAAGAGTTTAAAAACTAGCATTCTCCATCAAAAAGCATGATAAATATCTTCTTTATCAGTTTGTCATAAATCATGTAAATTTAGATATGCTTCTTCTCTAGTACATCTGCTATATTTAAACTGACTCTTAAAATATATACTTTTTAGGCCAGGTACTGTGGCTCACGCCTGTAATCCCAGCACTTTAGGAGACCGAGGCGGGTGGATCATGAGGTTGGGAGATCGAGACCATCCTGGCTAACACGGTGAAACCCCGTCTCTACTAAAAATGCAAAAAATTAGCCCAGCATGGTGGTGGGCACCTGTAGTCCCAACTACTGGGGAGGCTGAGGCAGGAGAATGGCGTGAACCTGGGAGGCAGAGCTTGCAATGAGCCAAGATCGTGCCACTGCACTCCAGCCTGGGCGACAGAGCAAGACTCCATCTCATAATAATAATAATAATAATGATATTTAGTTGGAGTGCTAACCTGAAACTGAACAATTTAAGGGTAAAATAATGTCCCAGAATTACTTAAAAATATTTTGATTTATTTTAGATTTAATGTTATGAACCTTTCTAACACTTACGATATGCTGTTAGTAAGCAGTAAGATGTACAATGCAAATTCAGGAAAGCTTTTTTGGCCTATATCATTCAAATCAGTATCTATTTGGCTGTCCATAATTTTACATTCCAATTGTGACATAATTTTCAGGCAAAACAAATTGTCCACTAAATAGCCATTTTCAGATGAGATTAAATAGGTACCCTTGAAGTTTTTAGGAAGCATATTTTACAATAATTTTAATATGCAAAGAACAGTATTTTAACAATAATAAAACTACAAATATGTTATTCGGTCTTTTAGATGTATAAAAACTGACAAATCATATTTTGTCTTCTAACTAAGGAAATACATATTGTATAAAATCAGAGAAAAGATGGTTTTTTAAATCTTTCTGTTTATCCTTTGGTTTATAATTTTTAAACTTTGTATTCTAGAGTCCAAATAACCACAGCAATCCTAAGCAAATGAACAATGCTGGAGACATCATGCTCCTCAACTTCAAATTATGTTTCAGGGCTATGGTAAACAAAACAGAATGGTACTGATACAAAAACAAACACATAGACCAATGGAATAGAATAGAGAACCCAGAAATAAGACTGCACATCTACAACTGCTGGGTCTTTGACAAACCTGACAAAAACAAGTAATATGGAAATTATTCCCTATTCAATGCATGGTGCTGGGATAACTGGCTAGCCATATGCAGATGATTAAAAACTGGACCCCTTGCTTACACTACATACAAAAATTAACTTAAGAAGGATTAAAAACTTAAATGTAAACCCAAAACAATAACAACCCCTAGAAGACAACCTAAGCAAAATCATCCGGGACCTATGAACAGGCAAAGATTTTATGACAAAGATACCAATAGCAATTGCAACAAAAGCAAAAATTGACAAATGGGATCTATTTAAACTACAGAGCTTCTGTACAGCAAAAGAAACTATTAACAAAGTAAACAGACAACCTGCAGAATAGGAGAATAGTTTTGCCAGCAATTGAATAATTGCTACAAAGAGAATAAAATACCTAGGAATCCAACTTACAAGGGATGTGAATGACCTCTTCAAGGAAAACTACAAACCACTGCTCAAGGAAGTAAGAGAGGACACAAACAAATGGAAAAACATTCCATGCTCATGGATAGGAAGAATCAATATCATGAAAATGACCATACTGCCCAAAGTAATTTACAGATTCAATGCTATCCCCATCAAACTACCATTGACTTTCTTAATAGAATTAGAAAAAAACTACTTTAAATTTTATATGGAACCAAAAAAGAGCCTGCATAATGAAGACAATCCTAAACAAAAAGAACAAAGCTGGAGGCATCACATTACCTAACTTCAAACTATACTACAAGCCTGCAGTAACCAAAACAGCAAGGTACTGGTACCAACGTAGATATACAGACAAATGGAATAGAACAGAGGCCTCAGAAATAACAACACACATCTACAAACATATGATCTTTGACAAACCTGACACAAGCAATGCGGAAAGGATTCCCTATTTAACAAATGATACTGGGAAAATTGGCTAGCCATATGCAGAAAACTGAAACTGGTCCCCTTCCTTATATCTTATATAAAAATTAATTTAAGATGGATTAAAGACTTAAATGTAAGACCTAATACCATGAAAACCCCAAAAGAAAACCTAGGCAATACTATTCAGGACGTAGGCATGGGCAAAGACTTCATGATTAAAACACCAAAAGCAATGGCAACAAAAGCCAAAATTGACAAATGGGATCAAATTAAACTAAAGAACTTCTTCACAGCAAGAGAAACTATCATCAGAGTGAACAGGCAACCTACAGAATGGGAGAAAATTTTTGCAATCTATCCATCTGACAAAAGGTTAATATCCAGAATTGACAAAGAACTTAAACAAATTTACAAGAAAAAAAAACATACCACCCCATTAAAAAGTGGACAAAGTACATTAACAGACACTTCTCAAAAGAAGGTATTTATGTAGCCAACAAACATATGAAAAAGATCTCATCATCACTGGTCATTAGAGAATTGCAAATCAAAATCACAATGAGATACCATCTCACACCAGTTAGAATGGTGATCATTAAAAAGTCAGGAAACAATGTATGATGGAGAGGATGGGGAGAAATAGGAACACTTTTACACTGTTGGTGGGAGTGTAAATTAGTTCAACCATTGTGGAAGACAGTGTGGCAATTCCTCAAAGATCTAGAACCAGAAATGCCATTTGACCCAGCAATCCCATTACTGGGTGTATATTCAAAGGATTAAAAGTCATTCTACTATAAAGACACATGCACACACACACATATGTTTATTGTGGCACTGTTCACAATAGCAAAGACTTGGAACCAACCCAAATGTCCATCAATGGTAGACTGGATAAAGAAAATGTGGCACATATACACCATGGAATACTATGCAACCATATAAAAGGATGGGTTCATGTTCTTTGCAGGACATGGATGAAGCTGGAAAGCATCATTCTCAGCAAACTAACACAGAAACAGAAAATCAAATACCAAATGTTCTCACTCATAAGTGGAAGTCGAACAATGAGAACACATGGACACAGGGAGGGGAACATCACACACTGGGACCTGTTAGGGAGAGAGGGGGCAAGGGGAAGGATAGCATTAGGAGAAATACCTAATATAGATGACAGGTTGATGAGTGCAGCAAACCACCATGGCACATGTATACCTATGTAACAAATCTGCACGTTCTGCACATGTATCCCAGAACTTAAAGTATAATTTAAAAAAATAAATAAATGGAAAAAGCCTTAAGCAGATATGATTTTTGGATAGTAAGGAAGTAATAAAGAAAAAAAAATATACAGAATTAATGACTGATAATTTATTTTTAGAGATATTTGAAATAATTCTATAGGAGCCAATGGGGACCAAAACACAAGAAGAGAGATTAGCCATAGACACAACCACAGGGATAAAGAGAATAAGATGGTAAATAGGTACATATTATGGTAATAAATAAATGAAACAATAATCATGGTGACATTTATGACATGCCTACTCTCTATATTATTTTTGAAAATAGTTTAAAATATCACCTGTATTTTATGCATATTATAACTGAGGCCTAACAAAGTTGAAATAGTGTATTGTATAGAATACAGTTGAATTCAGAACAAGCCAACTTGATGTCCTTTTTTTACAACAGCCATGATATACTTTATATTTGTAGATTTGAAGATTCACAAGGCATGGTTACCTTAATAATTTATTTTCACCTTGTGAAGTAGGTGAATCAATTTGCTGACTAAAAGAGATGTAGCCTGAATATTAAGAGTGGAAATTATGATCAATGGAAACATAAACTTCCTAAGTACACATAATCATCCTACTGAGAGTTTGGTGATTATCAATTTATAATGGGATATTATTTTCTGTAGAAGCAGAAGTAGATAAAAGCGTAGAGAGAACAATAGGTTAGAATCATTGCATTTTTAATCCCCAGAATGAATGAGAAAAAAATGGGACCAAAAAATTAAGACTATTGGCAAGACAGCAGTTGAAAATATAGATCATGTGATCCAGGTTGACAGAATCATGTGTTCAGGTAGCTTAGGGCAAGGTTTGAAGAGTGGAAGAGGCTAATGGAGAAAGGATGGAATTAAAACAAAGGCTCAATGGATTAACTTCTCTAATCTGGCTGAGTAGAAGAAGAAGTGTAACTGAACAAGTAAACAGGAAAAATAAAATAACGGAAACAATAAGAATAACAAAATGATAGCAGTAACAATAATAATGTTAAATAATATTATAAGTGACTGACATCTCTTTCTAAGTGCAAAATTGTCAAAGTGTTCGGTATCTAAATTGATAATTTTACATGTAGAGCAACTCAGTTCATCGTAATGGAGTGAAGGATGTAGAACTGACGTGAAAGACAACAGATTTTAGGAAAGCAAGGGAGAGAAAGTCCAGAATATAAACTGTTAATAATTAGGTACATTGAAAGTTGCTTAAATTGTACAAGGATTTGTTGAGGAGTGCAAAACTGGTTACTATTGTCTTCAAAGACCAGAGGTCAAAGGCTGTTACCAAAGTCAATGAGTCACCATTCTGTAAGAAACTCTGGTATCATACTTGTCCATTCAAAGAATACAATGTTTCCCTACAAATATTACTTTGGGTTTATAAAATAAGGCAAAATTAATTACACAGCAATACAAAACTTTTGTGTTGTTATTGTCTAAATTCAGAACCTTATTTAGAATGACAACCAAGATTTAAAAATAAATCTTCAAATTTATGAGAAAAAATATTTTGGAAAGATAATTTATGCATGAATGGAAAACGGTGAAGTACAGGTGCCATATAGAATGACATAGTTGATATCTCTAATGTATTCTTCCTAAATAATTAATGATATATTTGACAATGACAATGAGTAGCTATTGTATTAATTCTTTCCTGATAATATCTATATTGTCTTCTGCTATCATTGGTTTTCGTAATTCATTTTTCTTCCTCTGTTGCCACCAATCTCTGTCAGACCAGGTAGTTAATTGTTTTAGGGCATTTTTAGTAGCTGGTTATTTGTAATCTGTAGTTGTTCAATGAGAAACTTTAAACTTATAGGTCTTATCTACTCTTTATACAGCTTCAGCTAATGTTTCTAATTGCCCCCTGATACAGAATGTAATGCAAAATCTTATATTGGTTTACTCTTCCCCATTTTATTCTGTAAAAATTGCTATGAATGGCTTTTACCAGAAACACCTCTAAATATTAAGATGAAAATATTGATATGTACAAATGAATAGTTGTTACCTTATGAGAACAACTTGTATACTAACTTGAAATTATCTCTTCCTATGCAAAGGCTTTTACTCTGCATCATCTTATTTAACATTGTCAACTCGCACACCTGTATGTAGTCACCTATTTCATGACCATTTGCACCATATCACTTCAATTTCAAAATCTTAAACTCAGTAGAAACAAAATGAAATGTTAAATCCCTTCCCTTCACACCTCCTCATACCTCAGACTTTTTCTTGTCAGTTAACAACCTTCAGATCACGTTGTCAATTACATAAAAATCCTAAGGCTCACCTCTTTTCTTCTTTTACAGTAAACATGGTTTTCAAAACAAAGACAAATTCTGTGACTTTTTAGATACTGGCACTACCTCTTCTTCCAGTACACTAGTCACCCCCTCCATCAGGCCGCTCCCAGATTCCTCCTAAGCTCTCATGACCTTTCTAAAGCATCACACAGGTATGTTCTTAGCAGGGCACATCAGATGACGCTACCATCATTTAAAAATTCTGGAACAATTTTCTATTGCAATTGTTTATACCATGCTAAGTAATGACTCATGATTACCTCTCTTATGTCTTCTGTAGTGGAATATTTTCTTTCCCGTAAACAGGGAATGCTTGTCCAATTCTCAGAGCTTTGCACAAGCTGGATCAATTGTTTGGAACTCTTTTTACCCAGATCTCATATATAGCTTATTTTCATTATTCAAGTCAGAAATCAAATGACACCTTCTCACGATGCCTTCCAAATGCATAGAAACTGATTTCACTCATCCTGCTTTTAGTTATTTTTTATTTGACTCTATTTTATTTTTTATAGATTTTATCATGAGAAATAATATTTTTGTGCCATTTAAAAAATTTTAAGTTCCAGGGTATATGTGCAGGATGTGCCTGTTTGTTACATAGGTAAATGTATGGCACGGTGGTTTGCTGCACCTATCAACCCATCACCCAGGTATTAAGTGTGGCATGCATTAGCTATTTTTTCCTGATGCTCTCCCCACCCTCCATCCTCCTACAACAGGCCCCAGTGTGTGTTGTTCCTCTCCCTGTGTCCATGTGTTCTCGTTGTTCAGCTCCTAATTATAAGTGAGAACATGCAGTGTTTTGTTTTCTGTTTCTGTGTTAGGTTGTTGAGGATAATGGCTTCCAGCTTCATTCATATCCCTGCAAAGGACATGCTCTAATTCCTTTTTATGGCTGCATAGTATTCCCTGGTGTATATGTACCACATTTTCTTTGTCCAGTCTATCATTCAAGGGCATGTGGGTTGATTCCATGTTTTTGTTATTGTGAATAGTGCTGCAACAAACATATGCATGTTGTTTATATAATTACTGGCTGCATATTTCCACTAGAGAATGGCTATGATCATTGACTTTTTCTGACCAATTTATCATGATCTCACAAAAGCATACAGGACTTACCATATAGTTAAATGTTTTTCACATGGATGATGAAAATATATTTCTGAGCTTGTGATTCAGAAACTAAATAACTTCAAATAACCTTTAAATTATACAAATGTCTTCTATAATGAATATATGCTTTACTCTTTCAAAGTTAAATACAAGTTGTATACCATATATAATAGTGCTGTCTTTAAAATAAAATTTTATGATATCATAATTACTCTTCTAAACTAAAAAAAATCAGGCATTGAAATATAATTAAATGATGACTGTATGTATAGAATGTTTTCAAAATCACACTATATTATCATTTCCTTTTGCTTGACAGGTACTAGGACTTGAAAGTCAGATGTGCAATATAGACTATATGTTTGTAGGGATGTGTGTCGCTTCTAAAATGTGCATAACATTTTCTGCTTTATATGGTGATGATGTGAGTTAGGATATTTTTGTTTCCAAATGGACACATTTTAGTTAAAAAGCACTTTACAGTCTATTTAGAAAAATATCACTTAAATATTTATGAAACCATGGAGGATTTAAAAGACTTGTGGTTAAGAATTTTAACTATTCTTTTTATGATGAAACATTTCAGACATAAGAGGTATGATGCATAACATAGTAAATACCCATGATAAACACTCATCTTAAGAAAAAGATTATGTGAAGAAACTCATTGGTAGCTTGATAGAGACAGCAATGTAATACAAAAATTAATTCAAGATGGATTAAAGACTTAAATGTTAGACCCAAAACCATAAAAACCCTAGAATAAACCCTAGGCAATACCATTCAGGACATAGACATGGGCAAGGACTTCATGTCTAAAACACCAAAAGCAATGACAACAAAAACCAATATTGACAAATGGGATCAAATTAAACTAATGAGCTTCTGCACAGCAACAGAAACTACTATCAGAGTCAACAGGCAACCTACAGAATGGGGGAAAATTTTTGCAATCTACCCATCTGACAGAGGGCTAATATCCAGAATCTACAAAGGACTTAAACAAATTTATAAGAAAAAATCAAACAATCCCATCAAAAAGTGGGCAAAGGATATGAACAGACACTTCTCAAAAGAAGACATTTATGCAGCCAACAGACACATGAA
>NW_012106698.1:405441-407842 GCF_000951045.1 Mandrillus leucophaeus
TGGGAATTGAACAATGAGAACACTTGGACACAGGAAGGGGAACATCACACACCAGGGCCTGTCTTGGGGTGGAGGAAGAGGGGAGGGATAGCATTAGGAGATATATCTAATATAAATGATAAGTTAATGGGTGCAGCACACCAACATGGCACATGTATACATATGTAACAAACCTGCATGTTGTGCACATGTATTCTAGAACTTAAAGTATGATAAAAATAAAATTAAAATTAAAAAAAAAACAAAAATGATACGTAGAACAGAAGCACTTTGTATGCATCTCTACAATCACAACTTTTCCTTATCCCATAGAAAGTAGGCATTATTCTCAACTTGGTGTTTCTTTCCACGTTAGCCTTGTAATTTTAGTACCTATGTACCTCTGAACTACTTATCATACTATTTTGCATGTTTTTAGATTCTTCGTTTCTATTTCAATTTGCTTTATTTTCTGCTAAAATTTCAACGATTCATATTATTGATAGATAGAGCTATAATCCATTCATTTTCACACATCATAATGTTCAATGCTATGCATTTAGCAAACTTTATCTAATTTTATAACTAAATATTAACGGACATATACATTTACTTCATTTTTCAATGTTACAATAATGCTGCTGTTAGATTTATTGTATACGTTTCAATCACATTCTCAAGATTTTCTGTAGGATACAAACTTAGCAATGTCTTTACTTGCTTGATATTTCTGAGTTGTTCTCCAAAGTGATTCTAATTTACAACTTCATCAAAAAAGTAATAGATTTTCTGCTCCTCTACACTCTTGGGAAAAAAATGTTATTTTAAAGCTTTAAAAGATGTGCCTTCTTAAATTTTTCAAATGTATCACTTTGTTAATTAATGTCTATTTCCTGATTACTAGGGAAGGTAAATATTGTATGTATGCTTACTGGCATCATATTTCTCCACATATAAATTGTGTACTTATATATTTTGCTTAAATTCGAATTGAGTTATATGCCTTTTATATTAGTTTGCATAAGTCCTTTATATGTTTGAAAAGCAACTTTTTGTTCATTAGTATCGCAAGTATAATCTAATTTGTCATGTATCTTTTTAAAGACATCTCTAAATGAATGGAAGTTTCCTCTTCATACAAGAAAACTAAGTTTAACAATGTTTTCCCTTATTTTGTATGTGCTCATTAAAAAACACTTTTATATTTGTTATCATAAGGATAAGTATATGAGAATATACTTGAAATTGATTTTGTTTGTGGTATGAAGTAATAATTCAATGTTTCCCCATATGGCTAATAAATTGTCCTGGCTTATATTCTCACCCATCTGCAATGCCTCTTTTCTTATATATCAAATATCTACACTTACATATTATGGTCTATCTTGATGTCCTTTATTGTTTCCATCTGTTTATTCATTTATTTGTGCATCAGCCACGGTTTTAGTTGACATAGTTATACAATTAGTCTGGATATCTGGAAGGAAATATCATGTAGCATTAAATTATGTTCAAAAATGTCCTGGGCATTTTGAGCTTTCTGCTCTCCCATATACATTTAAAAATAAACTTATCAAATTCCACCAAAACAAAACAAAAACCCTAGGAGGTTTTTTATTGAAATTTTATTGATTGACTTGGAAACAATGAAGTTTTGTGCTTATATTTGGCTTTCCTCTTTATTTAGAGATATTTTAAAATGTGTTGTTGTAGCTTTTATCTTTTTCTGAATACATTTCACTCAGTTGTTTTATTTTATAAATGTAAAATTTATGAAAGTTAAACAGCTATAATTTATTTTTATATTAGTTTTATATTTATTTTTGTATGCTAATACATAGTCTTTGCTGCCCTATCATTATTTTAAAAATTTGCCTTTATAGTTTTTTCAGTTTTGTGTCAATATCATATTTTATGTGATTAATTATTGCTTTTCTCTAATTTCCTAATGGTGAAATTCAAACACATTGTTTTTTATTGTTATGCTTGATTATGATGCTAGCACACTGTTGAAAAGCAATCATGATATTAGATATGTGCAACTAATTACTGACTTTTCCGGTCAGTTTCTAACACAGTACAACACAACCCACTGCAGTACAATACGATTAAAACAATATGTGCTATATTGTTTGGTAGCTTATCTATATCATATTAAATAACTTCTTATGTATGTTTTACTTTTCTTTGCTTATCATAAGTTGAGTTGGAATTTTATTTATTTCTTGTGTTAATCGCCATGATCAAATAATTTTTCTCTTTCTCCTATCACTGTGGTGATCAGTGTTAATAGATTTTTCTAACAATGAACCAGTCTTAAGTTTATATGATTTTCCCCAGTTTAATCTTTATACTTTTTTAAAAAATTTCAAGTCACAAGATTCAATTTACTAACACTGTATTCAGAAGTATTGCATCAAAG
>NW_012106698.1:409409-410749 GCF_000951045.1 Mandrillus leucophaeus
AAATAAAATGTCAGGAAAAATTCAAAATAATAGTCTTTTGAAATCTCAGTAAGCTATAAGAACATACACATAGACAAATCAATAAAATCAGAAAAAAATTCATGATTTGAATGAGAAACTCAAAAAAAAGATGCCTTTAAAAGGACTCAAATGGGATTCCTAGAACTAAGGTATTATATAAAATATACAACTGAGAGCTTCAACAGCACACTAGACCAAGCAGCAAAAAATTTCTAGGCATAAATACAGGTCATTTGAAATAACACAGGTAGACACCAAAATAATAAAAAAAAGAATGAAAAGAAAGTCTACAAGATTTAAGGGACACCCTTAGGTAAACATATGTTTACATTATGGAAGTTCTGGAAGGAGAAGAGAAGGCAGAGGTTTGAAAAACATGTGTAAGGAAATAGTCACTGAAAGTCTTGGAAGAGATATGAACACCCATTTTTAGGAATCTCAAGAGAACATAAAATAGATTCAACCTAAACATGTCCTCTCCAAGGCATATTATTGTCAAATTGTCAAAAGTCAAAAACAAAGAAAGAATTATAATAGTACTAAAAGAAATGTGGTAAGTCACATTAAAAGATCTTCATTAGACTAAGAGTTGATTTCTCAGCAGAAACCTCACATGCCAGTAGAGAATGGGGTATTCAAAGTACTAAAAAAAAAAACAAAAGAAAACCAAAAAAACCTGCCAGTCAAGAACATTATATCCAGGAATGCTATAACGTAGAAATGTAGGAGAAATAAAACTTTTCACACACAAGCAAAAATAAAATTTATTACTGGGATTAGGGTTGGGGCCAGGGTATTAAAAGTAAGTATTAAATATTTAGAGGCAAAAAAGTACTGAGTCAAATTTATATTAATAAATGACTACATCAAAAAACTAGAAAGATTTCAAATAACCTAATGATCCATGTTGGGAAACTAGAAAAGCAAGCACAAACAAAATTCAAAATTATTAGAAGGAAAGAAATAATAACAATAAAGTAGAAATAAAATAGAGAAAAAAATAATTTAAAAGATCAACAAAACGTTTTTTGAATTAACAAAACTGACAAACCATTAGCGAAACTCAAAGAAAAACGGAAATTTCATTAATTCACACAAATGAATAAAATTAGAAATAAAAAAGGAAATATAATAATGAATACCACAGAAATACGAAAGATATTCAGAGACTATTATGAACAACTTGTACAATAATAAACTTGAAAACCTAAGAGAAATGGATAAATTCCTGAGTACATACAACCTATGAAAATTTAATGAAGAAGAAATAGAAAACCTGAACAGACTAATAATAGGTAATGAGATTGAATCAGTAATAA
>NW_012106698.1:411164-413745 GCF_000951045.1 Mandrillus leucophaeus
CCACTCTTACTCAACATAGTACTGAAAGTCTTAGCTAGACCAATTAGGCAAGATAAAGAAATAAAGAACATCCAAATTGAAAAGTAGAAAGTCAAATTGTCTTTGTTTGCAGATGACATAATCTTATGTATAGAAAACTTAAAGACTCTACCAAAAAACTAATAGAACTGATAAACAAATTCAGTAAACTTGCAGAATATAATGTCAATATGAATAAAAATCGAAGTGTTTCTATACATCAGCAATGAACTAGCTGAAAAAAATTCAAGAAGGCTATCTCACTTAAAATAGCTACAACTAAAATAAAATACCCAGGAATAAATTCAAAAAAGAGGTGAAAGACTTCTATAAGAAATATTACAAAACACTGATGAAAGAAATTAAGAAGATATATACAAATGGAAAGATACCCCGTGATCATACAGAAAAAGAATTAATATTGTTCAAATGACCATACTACCCAAAGAAATTTGTAGATTCAATGCAATTCCTATCAAAATACCAATGACATTCTTCACAGATATAGAAAAAAAAATCCTAAAATTTGTGTGCAACCATAATAAGCCCAAATAAGCAATGCAATCCTGAGCAAAAAGAACAAAGCTGGAGGCATCCCACTACCAGACTCCAAAACATACTACAAAGCTATAGTAACCAAAAAACATGGTACTGACATACAAACGGACACATAGACCATTGGAACAGAATGGAGGACCCAGAAATTCATGCATATAACTACAACAAATTGATTTTTGCAAAGTTACCAAAAGCAGTCATCAGGAAAAGTACAGTCTCTTTAATAAATGATGCTAGGAAATTGGATATTCATATGAAAAATGAACGTAGGTCCTCACATCTCACCTTATGTAAAAATCAACTTAAAATGGATAAAAGACTTAAAGTAAGACCCAAAACTATAAATATATTAGATGAAAACTTAGGAGAATTACCTCAGGCCATGGGTCTGGGAAGGAATTATGAAGAGGACCCCGAAAACATAGGCAACAAAAGAAAAAATAAAGGTAAACAAATGAGACTATATCAAACCAAAAATATTCTGTACAGCAAAGGAAACAATCAGCAAAATGAAAAGGCAACCTACAGAATGGGTAAAAATATTTGAAAACTACTAATTTGACAGGAAATTAATATCCAGAATAACAACTAACTCAAACATCACAACAGAAAAAAACCTGATTTTAAAAATGGGGAAATTATCTAGACATACATTTCTTAAAGAAAAGATAAAAATGGCAAACAAACATAAGAAAAACTCAACATCCCTAATCATCAGGGAAATCCAAATAAAAACCACAGTGAGGTATGATATCACTCCAGTTAGGATGGTTATTATCAAAAAGATAAAAAATAACAAATACTAGTGAGGATGTGGAGAAAAGATAACTCTTATACACTCTTGGTGGGAATGTAAACCAGTACAACCACTATGGAGAATAGTATGGAGGTTCCTCAAAAAATTAAAAATAGAACTTCCTATGACTCAGTAACCCCCATACTGGAATTTATACAAAGGAAAGGAAATCAGTAGATTGAAGATATATTTGCACTCCTGTGTTTACTGCATCACTATTCACAATAGCCAAGATATGGAATCATTCTAGGTGTCCAAGAACAGATTAATGGATATAGGAAAAAAATGCACACACAAACACACACACACACACAATGGAATACCATTCAGCCATGAAAAGAAAAAAAAAATTGTCATTTGCTGCAACATGGATGCAATTGGAGAATATGGTCAAGTGAAGTAAGCCAGGAACAGAAAGTTAACAACTGTCTGTTCTCACTCATATGTTGGATCTATAAAAAGTTCATCATAAAATTTAAAAGTAGAACAGAGGATACCATAGGCTAAGAGAGCCGGTGGATGGAGGACAGAGATTTGTTAAATGATACAAAATTACATCTAGATAGGAAGAATAAGTTCTAATTTTCTATTATCTTGTAGAATGATTATAGTTAACAATAATATATGAAATAGTTTCAAATAGTTAGAAAGAGGATATTGAATGTTCCCAACATAAAGAAATAATAAACATTTGAGATGATGGATATGCTAATTATAGATGTATTGAAACACAAAGATGTACAATTATTATGTGCCAATTTAAAGCAACGTTAAATGGATATAAAGATATGAATAAACCAATTACAACATGCATCTAAAATATAATTAAATACATTCTACCTATCAAGAGAAATGAATTATTTCACATTGTATCTCACTAAGCCTATAGTATAAGGAGTTGCCACGTTAAATTTTAAGTTCGCTAGTGGTCTTCATTTGTAATGACAAAAGACACTTTAAACTACAAATTATATATAATGGTCCTCAGTATGTGACCACAGAAATAGATATATTTCTGACCCCCTTGGTTCTCTGTCTGCCTTGCTGTCAGGCTTAATTATTTTCAATCATCCCTCAGTTCAACCTAATTCTCAGGAGAAAAAACAAACAGCAAAAGTGTAATGAGTGATGAGCAATGTTGTATTGGTGGGGCCAGGGGAGAAATAAGCCCTGCTTTAAAAATACCACAAATGTTTAGCTCTTGTCTTA
>NW_012106698.1:413795-470967 GCF_000951045.1 Mandrillus leucophaeus
ATACCATAGGCTAAGAGAGCCGGTGGATGGAGGACAGAGATTTGTTAAATGATACAAAATTACATCTAGATAGGAAGAATAAGTTCTAATTTTCTATTATCTTGTAGAATGATTATAGTTAACAATAATATATGAAATAGTTTCAAATAGTTAGAAAGAGGATATTGAATGTTCCCAACATAAAGAAATAATAAACATTTGAGATGATGGATATGCTAATTATAGATGTATTGAAACACAAAGATGTACAATTATTATGTGCCAATTTAAAGCAACGTTAAATGGATATAAAGATATGAATAAACCAATTACAACATGCATCTAAAATATAATTAAATACATTCTACCTGTCAAGAGAAATGAATTATTTCACATTGTATCTCACTAAGCCTATAGTATAAGGAGTTGCCACGTTAAATTTTAAGTTCGCTAGTGGTCTTCATTTGTAATGACAAAAGACACTTTAAACTACAAATTATATATAATGGTCCTCAGTATGTGACCACAGAAATAGTTATATTTCTGACCCCCTTGGTTCTCTGTCTGCCTTGCTGTCAGGCTTAATTATTTTCAATCATCCCTCAGTTCAACCTAATTCTCAGGAGAAAAAACAAACAGCAAAAGTGTAATGAGTGATGAGCAATGTTGTATTGGTGGGGCCAGGGGAGAAATAAGCCCTGCTTTAAAAATACCACAAATGTTTAGCTCTTGTCTTACGGGTACAAACCTTCTCTTTTGGCATGACGGTAGAGATCGGTGTTATGAAGAATAGGCTTCAGCTCTTTGTAATTAATCTCTGTGTCATATTCCAAATTCTGTGCTCTCAGTTTTGACACATAATTCTGGCATTTCCATTTCTCCCTATGTCTATGTCTATAAAACAACATTACTTCAAACAGGTAAAGGTCTCAGATAGTTACATATTTTGCCATCCAAAGATCCTTTTCGTCTCTTCTCTGTGAAAGCACAGTTACCTCAATGAGAGACACATTTTGTTGTTGTTGTTGTTGTTGTTGTTGTAGCTAAGCATGCTGGCTTATGTATCTAAAATCAATCTATGCTGCAAATGTTTACAATTCAGACTTTTCAATTTGACATAATAAAACTTAAATTCTCCACGCATCATATTAAAATTAGGAGTAAAAATAGCTGAGGAAGTTAGGATCTAATTACATACCTCTTAAATACTCATGGGAATCCTAATAGTAAGATTATGAGAATAATAAAAATAAGGTGAAGCAATAAAATTAAAAAGTTTATATTTTTACAGTTTTATTATTATGTGTAAGGCTTGTGTTTCCTTAAAAATATAGAATATTGTTACTGATTATAATTGATTACTTTAGGCTATAAAAGTAGTTATTTGATATAACCAGAACAATGATTTCTAAAACTAACTTGTCTAATATGCTTTTTATGAGACTTCAAATCCCATGATTGTTGAATTTGCAATTCCGCTTTCATTTCACTCTTACTTGCCCTTCTCCCTTCACGTCAAGAATAACCTATTTATTCTTAAAGTACAGCTATCTACTCATCTAGCTAGACAGAATTGTCAAGATTGTGGAATAAACTTATATTTCCCAGTACTCTCTACATTATAATCCTACTTAGGGAATCAGCTAGCATTTGCATAAAATGTGGTAGTATTTCATACTGTATGTCTGTTCTATTCTTTTTATGACAAATTTCTTCTTGTAAGGGGAATGACATTAGCGATATTTTATTTCTAGTTGAGGAAGATATAATACTTTTCTTCATACAGCATTTTTGGTTCTTTATTCCTGTATTAAAACATAAACAACAAAAACTATAAAAATACATTTGAGGAATCAATCCTACATGATAAAAAAAATTAGTTTAGTCAATATAATAAAGTCTATAAAACATTCTCTGGTGAGAAGAAATTGTAGCTGGAGCTTTGGTATTAAGTGTTAGAAAAAAATTACAACAGGACACAATTCATGCTACACAATAGTTGAATGAGTCATTTCAACTTAGTAAACAGATGTGTTCCTTACCTGTATCCTTGAAAACATTTTTTTGAGTGAATGTTTGGAGCTTTTGTAAATTTAGAGGCATCATTTTGAGTTTAAAAATCTCCTTTTGTTTTTTTTCAAGTTATTGTGGAAGTCCAGTTTTGTTGTCCTTGCATATTTTCATAAATATGATTAACTATGTCCTTCCAAATTACAAAGTCATTCACTACATTCATAAAGTTTTAAGTAAAGAAGGGGCTAGAAGTGGGATATGTAAACAGATAAATTATTGGGCAGAGCTCTTTCTGTAATGGAAATGCAAAGTTGAAGTGTTTTTGCTGTGAGCTTTCAAAGATGAGTTAGAATTTGACGAAAAATGATAGAGCTTTCTTGACGGGTGCAGTGGCTCATGCCTGTAATCTCAGCAATTTGGGAAGTTGAGGTGGGCGGATTACCTGAAGTCAGGAGTCTGAGACCTGGCCAACGTGGTGAAAAACCGTCTCTACTGAAAATACAAAAATTAGCTGGGCGTGGTGGTGGGCACCTGTAATCCCAGTTACTGGGGAGGCTGAGGTTGGAGAATTGCTTGAACCCAGGAGGTAGAGCTTTCAGTGAGGCGAGATCGTGCCACTGCACTCCAGCCTGGACAACAAGAGCGAGAATCTGTCTCAAAAATAAAATAAAAAATAAAATAAAAAAGTAAAACAATAAAATAAAATAAAATAGAGCTTTCCAGACACACTAATAAGTGTGTGGGTTGAAGACGTTTAGAAAGGCATATCATGTTCAATATGAGGGAAATACTTAAGAATTTCAGTGTCTATGTAACTTCAGGGGCAGTGGTAAACTGAAGATTAGATCTACATATATATAAATTCCAAAATGAGTTGTCAAACTTATTTTTAGTACACAAATTACCAAGAAGCAAATGTTTTAATCTTTTATGATTATTAAACATAAAATATAATACATCATTGAAATATGTATCTCGATAATATGGAAAGGGTTTCTCCCCCACAATTTTTGTATTTGTAAATATTAGCCTAAATTTCACTTCCAAAATGTACGATATCCACATCCTCTAACCTTACTACACAACCATTTGTCTCGAGATACTAAAAGATTATTCTATTTGATTTTCTTCCAAGCTCCTGAAACCCTTTCTGCAATTTTTGATGCTGCTGCTCTTAAGTTAATGCATGTGCAAGCAGCGGCGTCTTCTCAACAGAGTATTAAAAACACCAATTGTTAAACAGATCCCAATTTTATCAGAGGTGAGAGAGCTTTCATTGACAGTTGGCCAGTAAGTGATTCAACTCCTAATCTTATTCTTGGACCACTCCTGAAACAACTGTCTTGGTGAAACGGGACAAGTTTCCTTATACGTATCCCTCACAGTGTGCAATGGGAGTGTGGCTTGCTTTTTTGGTGCCCTGCTGCTCAAACCTCTAGAGGAAGCACGCAGAGCGGGCAGGTTCTGGGACTCCAACCCCAGAGCAGCACGTAGGGTTGAGTGTTTCAACTCCTGAAGCCCCAGTGGGCATGCGTTAGTGAGCTCTTCAAGTTTAGCCCTCCAGGGGCAGCTTGTGTTCATCAGCTAACTTGGACCCTCTGCCTTATGGCAAGGACAAAGGGCTTTCTGTATCCCCAGGTTCTTGCCTTAGTGTACTGGAAAAATCCGATCACTCATGGGCTTGGAGGGTGGGTGCAAGATGTTTTATTGGGAGGTGGTAGCTCTCAGTGAGGTGGACGGAGGGGCCAGAAGGGGAATGGAGTGGGAAGGTGGTGTTTTTTCTCCATGGTGTTTTCCTGGTGGATGGCCTGCCGCGTCTGCTGGAGCCTGTCGGTGTGCCCTTCCACTGGTGTGTGCCTCTTGACATCCAGCCACTTATGTCTCTGCCTGCTAGGGTCTTGGGGTTTTGATAAGCACAGGATGGGGCTGTGGTGGGCCAGGGTGGTCATAGAAAATACATTTAGGCACAAAAGCAGAAATGCTTGTCCTCATCCAGGTCCGTGGGCACAAGCCCAGGGGTGAATCCTTAGCCAGCGACCCGCCCTTCTCTACCCAGCACTTCCCCTGCTTCCCTATCACTGGTTTGAGTTCCCTAAATGTAAAGACTATGTTGAACGTTCAGGAACCCTGACTAGCCTCAGCTGATCCCTGCAGAACTCTGGAACATGAATTGCTCCAGAATTGGTCTCATTCTCTGGCAAGTTCTGGCCTTTTCTTGTCCCATGTCAGTTAGCTGAAAACTGCCCCAGGAGGGGTATGTGTGTGTGATAACCTCTGGGTGATGTGACCACAGAAAGGAAGAGCTGAGAACTCTGAGAAGCCAGCACTCCCAACAGCTTGGAGTGAGTGCATAGGCTCAGAAGAATGGGTCTAGTGAGGCCACAACAGTGTCCTTTGCCGTGAAGAAATACAATTGAGGATATACAGCATTATTTATTATGTTTAACAGACTTTATCCATATGAATATTCTTGTTACAGCAAGAATTTTCAGCTATAACAAACTGAACATTCAGACTGTAATGTAACTCTATTTTAAAGTAAAACGTAGGAGAAAAAATACGTACTTGTTTTGACATGGAAGAAACATGAGCTAAAAGATGGATTTCTCAATGGGATGATTTTCATTAAGTTGACAATTTCCCTGAAAGTATTTGAGAAAATAAGTATCTCAGAAGAAATACTGTTGACCCTAATCTTCCGTTGGTAAACTGTCTTAATTTTTCCCTTTTGGATATAAACACTATATACATTATGGTTTTATGCTGTGTTTCCCTGATAACTAATTATGTTTAATGATGCGTTTTGACTATGTTTCTAATACAATGTTTATTGTTTTATTTCTTAATTTTTTTAATTTTTTATTTCTAATTTTTGTGGGAACATAGTGGGGGCATATATTTATGGGTTGCCTGAGATATCTTGACACATTCATGCAATGTGTAATAATCACATCAGGGTAAATAGGGTATCCATCACCTCAAGCATTTATCATTTGTGTTTTAAACAATTTAATTATACCATTTTAGTTATTTTAAAATGCACAATTAAATTATTTTTACAGTAGTGACACTGTTGTGCTATCAAACACTAGGTATTATTTATTCCTACTGCCTTTTTGTACCAATTAACCATCCCCTCTGCCATGCTCCCATCCCTGAGCACCCTTCCCAGCCTCTGGTAACAATCCTTCTACTCTCTATCTCCATAAGTTCAATTGTTTGACTTTTCAGCTGCCACAAATAAGTGAGAACATGCAATGTTTGCCTTTCTGGGTCTGGCTTATTTCATTTAGCGTAAATGACCTCTAGTTGCATCCATGTAGTTGCAAATGACAGGATCTCATTCTTTTATGTACTCCATTGTACGTAAGTATTACGTTTTCTTTATCCATTTCATCTGTTGATGGATACCTCGGTTGCTTCCAAATCGTTGCAGGTTATTGTGAATAGACCTGCAACAAACATCGGAGTGCAGTTAACGCTTTGATACACTGATTTTCTTTCTTTTGGGTATATACCTAGGAGTTGGATTGCTGGATTATACAGTAACTCTATTTTCAGTTTTTTGAGTAACCTCCAAACTGTTCTCTACATAGTGGTTATATTAACATACATTCCCACCAACAACATATGAAAGTTTCCCTTTCTCCACATCCTCGCGAGCATTTGTTATTGCCTGCCTGTTTTTATGTTTGTTTGTTTGAGGCAGAGTTTTGCCCTTGCTGCCCAGGCTGTAGTGTGATGGCATGATCTTGGCTCACTGCAACCTCCACCTCCTAGGTTCAAGGGATTCTCCTGCCTCAGCCTCCCAAGTAGCTGGGACTACAGGCACCTGCCACCATGCCCAGCTAATTTTTGTAATTTTAGTAGAGACAAGGTTTCACTATGTTGGCCAGGCTGGCCTAGAACTCCTGACCTCAGGCAATCCACCAGCCTTGGCCTCCCAAAGTGCTGGGATTACAGGTATGAGCCACCATGCCCGGCCTTACCTGCCTTTTTGAGTGTGGTGAAATGCTATCTTATTGTAGTTTTGATTTGCATTTATCTGATGATCAGTGATGTTCAGAACCCATTTGTATACCTGTTTGCAACTTGTATGTTTTCTTCTTTTGAGAAATGTCTCAAAAGATCTATTCAGATCTTTTGCCCACTTATATACTGGAATATTAGATATTTTCTATAGAGCTGTTTGAGCATCTTGTTTATTCTGATTACTAATCCCTTCTCAGATGGATAGTTTGCAAACATTTTCTCCATTCTATGGGTTGTCTCTTCAGTTTGTTGATTATTCCCTGTGCTGTGCAGAAGCTTTTTGACTTGATGTGATCCCATTTGTTCATTTTTGCTCTGGTTGCCTGTGCTGTGCCTGTATTGCTCAATAAGTCTTTGCCCAGTCCAATGTCCTGCACAGTTTCCCCAAAGTGTTCTTTTAGTAGTTTCACAGTTTGAGATTTAAGATTTAAGTCTTTAATCCATTTTGATTTGTTTTTTTGATTTAGTGAGTGATAAGGATCTACTTGTATTCTTCTTCATATGGATATCCAGTCTTCCCAGCACCGTTTATTAAAGAAATTGTATTTTCCCCAGTGTGTGTTCTTGGCGCCTTGGTCAAAACATGTATGGATTTATTTATGGGTTCTGTATTCTATTCCACTGGTCTATGGGTTTGCTTTTATGCTAGTATCAGGCTGTTTTCATTATTATTGCTCTGAGGTACAATTTAAAGCCAGAATGTGATACCTCCTGTTTTGTTCTTTTTGCTTAGGAGAGTTTGGGATATTCTGGGTCTTTTGTGGTTCCATATGAATTTTAGAATTGTTTCTTTTATTTCTGTGAAGAATGTCCCTGGTATTTCGATAAGGATTGCATTACATCTATAGATTACTTTGAGTAATGTGGCCATTTTAACAATGTGTTCTCTTCAATTTATTTCATCATAGTTGTACAGTTTTCATTGCAGAGAGCATTCATGCTTTTGGTTAAATTGATTCCTAGATGTTTTATTTTATTTGCAGCTGTTGTAAATAGGATTACTTTGTTTTTTTCTTTTTTAGATTGTTCACTGTTAGAATATAAAATGCTACTAATTTTTGTATGTTGATTTGTTATCTTACAACTTTACTGAATTTGTTTATCTTTTCTAGTAGTTTTTAGTTGATGTCTTCAGGTTTTTCCAAATATAAAATCATGTCACCTGCAAACAAGGATGATTTGCATTCTTCCTTTCCAATTTGGATGCCCTCTATTTCTTTCTCTTGTCAGTCAGTCCAGGTGACTGAGGTCAGTCAGTCCGGTTTTGCTCTCTGCTGTACAGGGCAGCACCGAATTCAATGCAATGTCTCACAATTGCTGTGCTCTCCCTCCCCCAAGCACAAAGATTCTCTTTCTGTGCCACCAGCTGCTGCTGGGGAAGGCGAGAAGGTGACGTCAGGGATTCAAGACTTTTTTTTTTTTTTTTTTCCTCTTCAGTGCCTCTTTTAGTGATATGAAGTTACAACTAGGTTCTGCGAGTGCTCACCTGATTTTTGGTTCTTATGAAGGTGTTTTTTTGTGTGTAGATAGTTCTTAAATTGGTATCCTTGTCGGGGGACAATTGCTGAAGCATTCTATTCCACCATCTTGCTCTGCCTTCATCTATTATTTTCCTATTGATTGGAGAATTTCTTTCTATATTTTGAACATGAATACCTTTTTGCTTATATGCGCTATAAACCTCTTACCTCAGCTCCTGGCTTATCTTTAGTTATGGTAAATTTTGATTAACAGAAGCTCAATCTTAATATATTTATATTAATACATTTGTATTTATTATTCATTAATTTTTATTTTAAACTTTGTTTAATCCTATGAAATCTCTTCCTACTCAAAGTTCAGAACATCAGGATGTATTTCTAAACCTTTTAAAGTTTTTCTGTCATATTTGTAGAATATTTTTGTATGACTGTAAGTAAAAACAAATTACTACATTCTTGTGTAAAGAAAATTAGCTACTCCACTATCCTATAGTAAGTAATTCTCTGCAACATTTATCAAATTTCCATTTACTTATTGGTCTGTTTCTGTACTCTCTAAACTGTTCCAAAGTTCAATTGGTTTAACTTCTAATAGTGCTCTCCTCTCATGTGATAACACTAAAATTGGATAATTTGGTGTCCAGTGGGAAATGCAACATTTACTTGGAGGTCACATAGATATTACAACCAAAATTGCTGTCAAAGATAACTACAAATGAGGGCGATTAGGGTCCTTCTAATTTTACCTGACTTTCAAATTCATTGAGTAAACCCTCCTTTCTTTTCAGGCCTTGTATTTTTACCAAAGGTTGGTACACACAGAGAGTTTTATTACAAAGGATACATCTTTAGTCAGGAAAGCAAAGATCAAATATACTGCCAGAGACTCAAGACCCTTCTTTACAGGAACTTGCAAATCCTCAGTTTTGACTTGTACATCCGAAGCAGAGCAGGTCACAAGTACTACAGGATCACTAAGAATAGGTTTAGAAAGAGTTTCTGTTGAGTCATTTTTGCTACTGGTGTAAAAGCAGAAGAGGCAACTTAAAGCACCACAGTAAATAAGGTTTTCATACTTTGAACAATATGATGGAGCTATTGAGGAGAGAAAATAGTAATAACAACTTGGTTGCTGAATAGCATGTTAAATTTAATAGTATAAGTTTTACAATTTGGGAGATCCTAGAAATATAGTTCTTTATATAATATATTGAATTCTAATTAAAAAACAGAGTAGTAATCTCATCATAACACTGTTTTATTAAGAATATTTCTCACAAAATATCTCAAGACTTTGGTGTCTGATATTTCATTTGAAGTTTAAATTAACTTTATACCAATATTTTGAGCATAATTAAGATTAAAATGACATACAATTTACTGTCTATACTTAACTTTTATAATTTGATCATTTTTATGTAAGTATACTTTCAAAAAACCCCTGCCACAATAAAGATAATGAACATATCCATCAGCCCTAAAGATTGCCTGTGTCCCTTTGAATCACTCTCTTCTACAGTTGTTTACCCCACATTCATCTTAAGGAAAATATCAAATGCTTTCTGTCAGTAGAGATTAGTTTGCGTTTTCTAGGAACTTACATTAATGTAATCCCACAGTATGTACTCTTTTTTTTATTTGTCTAGCTTCCCTCATTTAATGAAATTATTTCAAAATTTATTCATATTTTACCATACTTTAAAATTTATCCATGTTTTACCATGTATTGATAACTCATTCCTATGAATTACATAGTAATATTCTATTGTGTGAATATCTCACAATTGGTTTATCCTTTCAACTGTTAATAGATATTTAGATTGTTTACAGTTTTGAAATATGACAACTAAGACGTCTATGAACATTTGTATAGAAATCTTTGAATGGGCCTTCTTTCATTTCTTTGGGGAAATACTTGGAATTAAGTTGATAGATCATACAGTATATTAAGAAATTGCAAAACTGCTTTCCAAAGAGGCCTTACTCTTGCCAGCAGTATATGAGAGTTCGGTTCCTAAATAGCCTCAATGACGCTAAACATGGTGTATGTTTTAAATTTTTCTAAATAGGTACACACGGGATCTTGATGTGCTTTGACATTAGTCTTCTCCAATGACTAAAGACGTTGACCATCTTTTCATGTTCTAATTTACTATAGGTATAATTTCTTCTGTGAACTATCTGTTGCCCATTTAAAAAATTTCATTGACAAATACTTTTTATTATTGAATTTACAGTTATTAATATATTTATCAAACAAGTCTTTTATCAAATATTTTATTTAACATTTCTTTTTCTCAGCCTATGAATTATTTTTATTATTTAAACTGTGTTCTTCAAATAGCAGAAGTTTTTTAAAAATGTGTTGATTTTAAGCCCAGTATTTCCTTTTTTGAATGGATTGTTTTTGGTGTCGCATGTAACAAATGTTTTTGCCTAATCCAAAGTTTTTTCCATTATATTTTTCCATAGAAATTTTAGGTTCTACATTTAGATAAAATCAATTTTGAGTTGATAATTAAATTATGATGCGAGGTGTAAATCAAAGTTTATTGTTTTAAATAAGTGTATCCAATTGTTCAAGCACCATTTATTGAAAAGGCTATTCAGTCTCCAGTGAATTACCTTTTCATTTACTCCCTGTTCAATTTCATTGATCTGTTTGTCTATCTTTATGCCAATACTACACTGTAGTTGGCTGTGACTTTTTAACAAGTTTTAAAACCAGGTAGTGTTAGCTCTTCAAATGTATTCTTCCTGTTCAAAGTTTATTTGGCTGGTCTAAGTACTTTGTATTTCCATATAAACTTTAGAATCACCCTGTCAATTTTTTTCAAAAGCACCTTCCAAAATTTTTATTAGGAATACATTTAATTGACTGATACATTTTTGGGAGAATTGATATCTTCAATAGAATAAATTGTGCCCCTCCCAAGTTCATGTATTAAAGCCCTAACCCTCACTAACTGAATTTGGAGATAGGGCTTTTGAGGGTGTAATTAATACTAAATGGTATCATCAATGGAAATTCACAATACATATTTGAATGGAGCCATAATCTAATAGAATCAATGTCCTCAATATGAAAAGGAAGAGGCATCAGGGATTTCTTTTTTTAAATTCCACAGTTCTCTCTCCACACACACAGTTCAGCAGAACTAAGTACATTCACATTGTTATGCAACTCTCACTGCCATCCGTGTCCAGAACCTTTTCATCTTCTGAAGCAAAAACTCCTTATCACGTGAGGATACAGCAAACGTGGACATCTCAATCCAGGGAGACAGGCATTACTAGAAGCAATGGCTCAGGCATCTTGATTTTGGACTTCAAGCCTCCAGAACTGTGAGGAAATAAACATCTCTTGTTTAAACCATTTAGGCTGTAGTATCTTTTTACTGCAGCCTGGTCAGACTAATATAATGTCTAACAATGTTGAACCGTTTAACCATGAACACTCAATTTTTTCACTGCATTACTTGTCCTTAACTTCTACAGATGTTTTATAGTTTCCAATGCATGCCTTTTGCATCTCATTATTAGATTCATTCTGAAGAATTTCATTTTTATGCTACTGTAAAAGCATTTTAAAATTTCAATATCTGTCCATCACTAGTACACATAAATAAAACTATTTTAATATCATTTTTTCTTTAATGTTACAACTTTGCTAGATTCACTTATTAGTTTAAAATTTTTATAGTATTCTATCAGATTTTCTACATAAACATTTATTTCACTTGCAAATAAAGATTATTTCTTCTTCCTTTTCAATCTGGATGCATTTATTTCTTTTCCATGTCTAATTGCACTTGTTAGAACTTTCCAGTGCAGTGATAGAGGATTTAAAAGAAGATATCTTGTGTTATTCCTGACCTCAGAAAAAAGGCATTCAGTCTTTTACCATTATTTGTGATGCTATATCTAGGTTTTTCACAGTTGACTTTTCCTAGGTTGAGGATTTTTTTTTTTAAATTCCTAGTTGGTGAGAATTTGTATCAACAGTGAATTTGGGATTATGTCACTTACTTTCCTGCTTGTGTTGAAAGGCTTATATGGATTTCCTTTATTAGTTTGTTAAAATTGTGAATTATATTGATTGAACTTTGAAGTGTAAGTCAACATTCATTTCTGTAATAAACCCTATTGTATCATGACATATTTGTATATGTTGATGAGTTTGATTTGGTTTTTATTTATTTGAATACCATCTTTATGTTTACATTTATTAGAGTTGTTGTTCTGTAGTTTTCTAAATAATGTCCTTGCCTGGTTTTAATGTCAGGATGATTTTGAATTCATAGAATAAATTGAAAAATATATCCTCCATTTCGATTTTCTGGAAGGTTGTTAAGTGTTAATATGTTATGTTTAACTTCATCTTTTCCCTTTTGGTTTCTCTTGTGACCCATGGTTACATTATTTAAAACAGGTTATTTAGTTTTCAAATATGTATTGTGAATTTTCAGATACATTTCTGTCATTGATTTCTCACTTATTTCCATATGGTCAAATAAAACAAATAAAATAGCTTGTATAACCTGAATCATTACAAATTTATGAAGGCTTTTCTTAAGGCCCAGAACACAGTCTATTTTGGAAAACCTTCCATGTAGATTTGAAGAGAATGTGCAGTCTGTTCTTTTTGGGTTGGAGCGCTAGTCTGAATGTCAATTAGGTAAAGTGAGGTGGGCATTTTGTTCAAGGCTTCTATGTCCTTACTAATTTTCAATTTATCCTGTCAATTATTAAAATAGGGAGATGCAATCATATTAAAATTGTGAATTTTGTTTTAGTTCTAGGAGTTTTATATTCAAGTGTTTTGAAGTTATGTCAATAGGTGCTTTTTTTTTTTTTTTTTTGACGGAGTCTTAGGCTGTCGCCCAGGCTGGAGTGCAGTGGCGCCATCTTGGCTCACTGCAAGCTCCGCCTCCCGGGTTCGTGCCATTCTCCTGCTTCAGCCTCCGGAGTAGCTGGGACTACAGGCGCCGCCACCACGCCCGGCTAATTTTTTATATTTTGAGTGGAGACGGGGTTTCACAGTGTTAGCCAGGATGGTCTCGATTTCCTGACCTCGCGATCCGCCCACCTCGGCCTCCCAAAGTGCTAGGATTACAGATGTGAGCCACTGCGCCCGGTATAGGTGCTTTTAACGTTAGATTAGTGATGTCGTCTTAATGGATTGACTGCTTTCGCAAGATAGCTTTTGTTGTTGTTTTGCTGCTTTTATTATCAAAGGCAATGTTTTTGTTGCAAAATATACTGTTTTCCTAATATTAATATAGTCACTCTAGCCTACTTTTGATTGTGTTATCATGATATAACTTTTCTCATTCTTTTATTTTTCTTCTTAGTTTTAAAGGACAATTAAAAATTGTATATATTTATGGTGTACAATATGTATTTTGATATATGTATACATTGTGGAGTGGCTAAATTAAGCTACTTCATCCTTTTACTTTTAAACTATTTGTGTCTTACTAATTAAAACGTGTTTCTTACGTGCAGCATATAGCTGGATTTTGTTTTGTTATCTAACCTGATAATCTCTACATTTCACTTAGGGAATTTAGGCCACTTACAGTTCATGTGATCATTAATAGAGTAAATTTTAAATTCATATTCTTGCCATTATTTGTCTTTGTTCTTTGTCCCATCTTTCTAATTTCCTATCTTCTTTTGCATTAATCATATGTTATATATGATTCCTTTTCATTTCTAACATTGCCTATTTAATGGTGCAATACTTGTAGTTGTTGTAGCATTTAAGTGGTTGGTTTAAAATTTGTACTATGCATCTTTAACCTATTACAGTCTGCCTTTTATTAATAGTGTGCCTATTTACACACAAGATAAGAACCTCACAACAGTATATTTTGATTTTCATCCCCTTGATTTTATATTATTGTCATCATACCTTTATTTATGTTATACTTATGTTATATATATCGTAATATATTTTATACTTTTAAATAGTAATTTATCTTTAGATAGATTAAAAACAATTAAAAAAATTCATATATCTGCCACTGTATTTCACATTTCTGGGTCCATGTCAACATTTTACATCTGCTACAACCTTCCAAAGCAGTGATTTGGCTCTGATGGATTGAAGATAGCCCCGGAAAAGTCAAATTATAGATCCTTTTGGTTTGTCCAGTTATTTTGCCATGTAACTGGATTTGTTGATCTTAGGATTCTAGGCTTTTCAATTTTGTAAGTAGTTTTATTTCTACGTTACGTTCCCAAACAAAATTAAAAAATCATTTGTCTTTGCTTCACTTCTGTAAGAATTTAAACCTCAATAATCCTACCTAAGTAATTTTGGCTCAAAATTTATTCATAAGTCTTTTTCTCTAGTATTTACAGTACATAAAAAAACATATTTCTATATTCAAGCTATTTATTATTTCAGGGTATCAGCATTCCATGGGAAAGGTTGAATTGCTGAGCAATTCATTTTAAATATTTATAGCTTAAATAGAAATTAGTCTTCATTTCAATACATAGTAGGAGGAGATGGTCTTCCTAAAGGGAGGAGTGATTGTTGCCCAGAATCTATCCAGAGCTTAATGTAGGGATTTTCATTCATATACTAAGAATCGCTTTTGCATTCTTTGCCCACCATATCCTGTCCCATTTATTAAAGTCTTTTAAACATTTCCTTTCAATATATCAGTAAGATACAGTTTTATCTTACTGTTAAAGAATCCTCTGTTCATTAGATTTTAATAAGGTAATATAGTACTAATTTTAAAATTAAATCTATGGAAGTAAATAGATACATGAGAAATGATGGGATCATGTAGATAGAGCTAGGTTGGAATTTTGACAAAAGAGTTACTAAAGTAAACCATTTTTAATAATCTCATTGCTCTGAATATGGAAAAATATTTTATACGAATCCTTTAACTATATAGTATATTGAGTTTATGATTAATATTTGCTGTGAGCATATTGTAGTTTCATATGTAAAATTTTTAGATGCAAGAGCAGTATTTCTATTATCCATGACTCACTTTTGAAACTAATGTCCAGTGGTTCTTGAATAGCATTGTAAATTACTCAGCAAATCACCAATAAAAGGATAGAAGATAACTTCATAGACATAAATTATACATTTATGATATTTCAAATATGTATCGGTTACCTTATATGGGAGACTTTAACGTTAACACATTTAAACAAAAAAAAAAATGGAGTTTTCTCCATGCATATAAATTGAGAAATTACTTTTTGACACTTCTAATTTACAGGAGTCCTGGCATAAAAGTGAGAAATGTGAATGTCTCTTTCTTCCCACTCTTGAATCTACATAAAGATTAATCTTTCTGCTAAGTAAGGTGGAGTTATCAATCATTCATGCCTCCGAATGTCAGATGCTAAGAACACACCAGACAATAAGATTAGATTCTTTTGTTGTTTAAAATAAAATAAATTTCATCTTTTTGAAAAAAGAGTAAAAGAGAACTTTTGAATTACATTTCTTATTAGAAATTATTTAATAATAGAATAATTCCAAAGATGATTATGCAATTCTTTCTCCAAAAATTAGATTTATCAAAAAATGTATAGATGGATTAGTTCTATTTAGATGATGTTTTGTTATACAAAATTAAGTTTGAATTTTGATTTTCAGATTATTTGCACATTTGGTTGATCATCCTCTTTGATCTTTCATTTCTTTACTTTTGTTCACATTACTATAACATGTATATATTTAGCTCTCTGATCTTACCTGGCAAATATTTGCAAATATTTGCAAATATTCCTTTTGTAACCGATGGTGCTGGCTAGTTTTATTTGGGCCTTTTACATAACTAAATAGAAGCTCACCAGGAATTTAACTTTCTATAGATATATAAGTTCAAACACCTGCTCTTCTCCCTGTCCTTATGGACTCCTGTTAACAAGGGACTTAACTTTGATAAGGCAGAAACACCAAGATCTTGATTATAACTTGATAAGGCAGAAATACCAGGATCTTGATTATTCAGGGAGAGGTCACTACACTGTTCACTAGGAAACAATAGTTTGCTAAATTTGGCAACTTTAATATGAATAATTGCTTTCTCTTTTAATTTCTTTTTATCAGTCTCAGTATTATGAGGTATTGTTTATTTGCCACCATTTTTAATTTAGATATAATCTTATGTAACCTATGCCTAATATTTTCTATATTTTAGTTATCTAAAATAGATTGGTATAAGACTATGAGTTTTAAGATTATCTAGATTCTGTTCAAATTCTGTTACAATCTTCTTTTGTTGTTTTTACAAATCTTGGTAAATAAAAAAAATCTGAGTATAGTGTCATTTTGTACCAGATTATCAAGCAACCTAAATTGCTCATGTTTAGTTTCTATCTAAAATGGAAAAATTCTGATTGGCAATTTTAAAAGTTTCAAATTGACAGTAAAATTAGGAAAAGTCCAATGCAGACATGATGCTTTCAGTTTCGCATTACGGAATCAACCCGAGTATGATACAGCAACAATAAGCTCTTACCTCCTATAAGAGTGGACAGCTGGTGTGCCAGAGACTTATGCAAGAATTATCAATCCAAAAAAGAAACAGAGCCAGAATAAATGCAGATATCTCGACAATGGTTTTCTTTTTATGCTAAACTCTTATGGCATGTCATGCATGCAAATCAATCTGATTGTCAATCTTAAAACAACCACAATCAAATTCAACAGCTAGCAGAAGACAAGAAATAACTAAGATCAGAGCAGAACTGAAGGAGATAGAGACATGAAAAACGCTTCAAAAAACAATGAATCCAGGAGCTTTCTTTTTTTTTTTTTTTGGAAAAGATTAACAGAATAGCTAGACCGCTAACCAGACTAACACAGAAGAAAAGAGAGAATTAAATTGACACAATAAAAAATGATAAAGAAGATATTACTACTAATGTCACAGAAATACAAACTACCATCAGAGAATACTACAAACACCTCCACATATAAACTAGAAAATCTAGAAGAAAAGGATACATTCCTGGATACATACAGCCTCCCAAGGCTAAATCTGGAACAAGTCAAATACCCGAACAGACCCATAGCAAGTTCTGAAATTGAGGCAGTAATTAATAGCCTACCAACCAAAAAAAGCCCAGGACCAGACACATTCACAGCTGAGTTCTACAAAAGGTACAAAGAGGAGCTGGTAGCATTGCTTCTGAAACTATTCCAAGTAACAGAAAAAGAGGAACTTCTCCCTAACTCACTTTATGAGGCCAGCATCATCCTGATACCAAAACCTGGCAGAGACACAAGAAAAGAAAATTTCAGGCCAATATCCCTGATGAACATAGAAGAAAAATCCTCAATAAAATACTGGCAAACCAAATCCAGCAGCACATCAAAAAGCTTATCCACCATGATCAAGTGAGCTTCATCCCTGGGATGCAAGGCTGGTTCAACATATGCAAATCAATAAATGTAATCCATCATATAAACAGAACCAAAGACAAAAACCACATGATTATCTCAATAGATGCAGAAAAGGCCTTTGACAAAATTTAACACTCCTTCATGCTAAATACTCTCAATAAACTGGGTAGTGATGGAACACATCTCAAAATAATAGAAGCTATTTATGACAAACTCATAAGCTGCTGTGTTATTGTTAGTGTTAACCTTCATGATGATATAAAAATCGACTACTCACTTCTGCTTCTCTCTTCTCCCATGAGGAATCAGGCTTGATACTGTTTTACCTGTCCTACCTTTCTGCAGGGTCAACATTGCTCATGCTACCAACTCTTCAGCCAATCTCAAGGTCCAGGATTCCCAACCATTCCACCCTGTCAACTGACATGATTCCAGGATTCCCCTGCCTTTACGTTAATCTATTGGAACACCCCTCTCTTAACTGACACTGCAGTACAACCTCTTATTCAGGCTTCCTGCCACCATCAAGCATGAAAGGGAATCCAGAAGAAACACAGAGCTATTTTTTGCATATTTCTCAATGGTTTTAACTGAAGGAGATTTGGTTGAACATTTTTGTGTGTTTACTATTAGAAAAGTAGTTATTGGACATACATTATGCAAAAGGCACTGTGCTATATAATGATTAAACAAAACAGATATGTTCCCCTTTTTATGAAGCTTATAATTTAGTAGGGAAAAACTGATTTTATAGAGCATAACTTTTCATTATAAAACAGGAGCTTTAAATATAAAGGGAATTCAGAATGTTATTCACTTCTCCAGTGAAAAATTATGTCGTAATATTGAATAGGATGTCTTGTTTTGCTTGTTTTCATGCAGAGACCTTTGCCCTCACCTACTCCCTTTTATGAAACATAGCTTTTAACAGTCCACCTTGGCAATTACTGTAATTAGACTGTAGTTACCTCCCAGGCAAGGGGATAAATTTAACCATTATTTTATATGCCACCTCTTAAGTTGTTGGAAAATAAAGTTGCCCAGAATTCCTCCCTCGTTTTAAGTGCTAACAACTGAAGAGTAACATTAAGTATTTGTGACTATAATAAAAGTCATAATATCTAACTTAATCACCAAATGGATTTGATTTTAACAGACAGGGTTCTTTTCTGGCACTGTATTTATTTCAACATTTTATTCATGATGAAAGCAAATCAACATGTATGAAAGAAAACACTTTCAGAAAGTTAACTGCAAATAGGTAATATTGAACTAAAATTATATTAAAAATTCCTGAAGCTTAAACATTAATTGATACTATGCATAAGTAAGACCAAAACCTGGTAAGTGAAAACCAGCCTAAACACTGATGTTCTGCATTAAACACTAACCATGACTACAATTAGCATAAAAAGTGATTTTGGTAAATCAACCTTCATATTTCCCAAACTGATGGAGTTATAGATCATACATTTTAAAGTTTACAGAACAAACTTTTATTCATTGAGTAATAATCACAAATCCAGCCTTAGCACCAGAGAACTTAAAAAATTGTGTTTAGTTGTAAAAATTATGCCTTTACCATTTAATCATTATGTGACTTTAAAACAATAAACATAATTAAAAATTTGAGTGAATTTATAGAAATATACATCCATAAAAAAAGAAATCTAACTCAAAAAGTACACGAGAAATACAACTAAAAGAAATTGACATATTAATAGACACGACACAGTAGGGTGATGCAAAATACACAAGCTAGAGTAATTTTGGAAAGAGAAATCAAAAATGAATACATGGGCAGAAGGACTTTATGGTCTCTATTGTTTAATATAGAATCTGATTATTCATAATAGTCTTATGGCTATAATATTCACTTATTAACCATGTGATATAGCTTCAAGATATGGAAATGATATTATTAGAAAAACAGACGATAGTAGACATAAACAAAATAGTTGTGAGACAATTAAGCATATCTTCAGTCGTTGACAGAGTAAGCAGTGAATCCACAACCAAATGGACTTGAATGTGATGTCCTGTTTGTAGATAAGAGAAACCTCTATCATAGTCTGTGTTGTCTAAATTGTTTTGCACAACTGTTTTCAAAATAAAAAATGATAATTAAAAAATTACAGTTAATGAAACCAGAAATAATAAGGCTATAATTTTATTATTAAAAAATCAGTGAGTCTTAATACTAATACATATAAAGAGCAAACAAGAGCAACAAAAATAACAATAAATATCCTGATTATATGAGAATTTATAAAGTAATTATTTTGGATCAGAAGAAAAACACATAATTAGAGAATATTTTGAAATTAATAATTTGGATACTACAAATGAAAATGTAACAAACATCACAAAGGTCAAATTGACAAAGGTCATCTAACAAACATCACAAAGGTCAAATTTTTTGTAGCAAATAAGTATATCCACAGTAAATTAAATACTGAGTCAAATTACGTGTAATTCAAAGCTCTATGTCATGCCACCTTCCTTCTTCAATGTTTACCTTGTTCTTGTATTGATTTTTAAGTTTAAAAAACACAAGTTTGTAAAGCAAATAGTTAAACTGTAGGAAGTTAAAAAGTCAAATATATTTGGTTTCTGTTCAGAAATGTTTTAATCGACATATGTAATACACACATAATGATATTACCAAATTCATGCATTTCGCTGTGTAAATTTCAGACTCTTTCATGCTAAAATCTCTTCACAGGTGTAGAACCTGAAATCAGCACAGTTCTGATTATTTAAATGCAACAAAAAGAATAAATACATAAAGATAATTTCAAGAGGCTTAAAACTGTTTCAAAGCTCACTCTGATTTGAAAATTAGTTAAAATAAACTGAAAAATTAAATTAAAAGTGTCATATTCTGAGTGGGAGATCTGAGATACAGGAGTTCATGAGCATATTTTGGGAAACAGAAAGCCATGATTCCAGCGAAATCATTTCAAATGTCAACAAGTACAGAAAAGCATACTGCAAATTCACTTGACTACTGAAGTGAATTTCATACAAATGAATCATAGGAATTATTTTATAAATGCCATTCAGAAATCAAGAATAAGAATGTTTATGGTGATCCCTTTTAATATTTCAAACTTAACAAAGATAGCATTTTTACTAGACTTGGATTAACCAGTGAAACAGCCTATTAGTGTGCCATCAACATTTAATTCTTGATGAAATCATCTAATAATATATGGCCATTATTTAATTATTGATGCTTTCCAAAGGCACTTATTAACCCAAAGTGAGTTTCTGAAATTGAATATTTAACAACACAAAAATAGACATTTTTATATTACATCTTGGGAGCTTGTCTCCCAAATACTTCATTATTTCTGCAGTATTTTTCAGTACCCTGGGCTTATCTGTTTCTTTCTTGATTATTTTTGCTTGCTTTTTAGCACTGGGGAAATAATTTCTCTTCTATTTACAGCAGTACAGAAAGGGTGACATATAAGACAGTAGAAAATAAAGCTTAGAAAAGTGTATTCAGTATAACTATGTAGTGCTACATTAGAGAACAAATAGTAAAAAGTGTTATTTTATCTATTACAAACTAAAGAAAGAGAACCATCCTTTAAAATTATCTGTTTTTGCTAGAGAGTTAAGGAAAAGCAGAAGTTCTCACATGGGACACAGAAGTCTTAAATTATTTTAAAGTTTTAGTTAATTTATTATAAAAAAATAAAAAAGGTTTTTAGCTCTATTCTTGGACACTCCACTCATAGATAAAATTTCAGCAGTGCCTTGGTGTCTAGCTCAAATGTTACCTTCACAATGCTCCATCATCGTGGCAATTATTTTATTTATTTTTAGAACTGGTATGTTTATAATTCTATATTTTATTGTGTTTTTGAGCATATTAAGCCTTTTTATTTTAAAATCATACTTCTAATATGCTTACAGTATGAACACCCTATGGGTGGTTTATATTGCTTGTCATTTGTCCAAGGTTTTATGTTATCTTCTCTCTTCTATGCCTGGTTATTATTACTTTGGTGACTGATGTTCTGAAAATAATTTTGAAGATCACTTCAGATGTAGGATGATTTTTCCCCTAGTTCCGTAGTTTCTATCTATCAGCTGGAGCAACTTGGGTCATGGTAACAAGCTCATTGTGTTGTCACAAGATGCTTTCAGCTTTTGCAAGGAAGAGCAATTTCTGACAGGTGCAGCACACATTACTAGTTGGAGTTAATTATTTCCTTAAACATTAAATCTCACTCAAGAGCTTTAATGTCATCTTATGTTTGTAAAGCTTTTGGGTAGTTGCCATGAAAAAAGATAAGCATTGTACAAAAATCAGTGTGAAATGGGAAATCAATGTGATGACATTTATAATGACTCCAAGGTTTAAAATGTGCTGTTCCCACAGGAAATACCATCCAATTAGTATACAATATTGTGATAAAATATAATATATATAATTAAAATGAATAATTCATGAGAAAATAAATTATTTTTATAAAGTATTTTTTATTTTAAATTTGTGTATTCTTTTTTCAAATGAATATTTTTATTACGGCATACATTTCTAAGTTTTTAGGACCTAACTGATAAATAAGCGAGACTGTGAGTTATATATTTTGACCTACGAGAAACATGAAATAAAAAAATAAAAGTCAAACAGTAAGGATTCTCTGAAGTAAAAATGCTTGGGAGCCTTTGCTCTAGCACTTTTAGTCTACCAAAATCTCTACTCAAGATACTTCAGTGAGCAATTACAAACACACTTGGAAAAATTAAAAATTAGAAACTTTCAGCAAAGAATGAGAAATTCTCAGGAAAGAAATAAAAGATATAAAATTGGACCAAATCAAAATACTATAACTGGAAAAGAGAACAACCTAAATAAATGCTGAAAGGATGGGCTCGACAGTAGGATAAATGGAATAGAGGAAAATATCAGTGAATTGGAAGATAAAACAAAGACATTAATATGATCAACAAAGAGGAAATGGGCTAAAAAGATGCACTGAGCCTCAGGGACACGCTGGACTTTAACAAATGATCTAATGGTTATGTCACTAAATGCCTAGAAAGATAAGAGAAAGAAAACAAGACTGAAAGTTACTTGAAGATACAATGGCTGAAAACAAAATTGAAAATTTGGCAAAATACATACACCTACAGGTTCAAGATGCTGATTGAACCCCAACAGGATACATACAAACAAACCATGTCAAGACAAAACATAATAAAAATTCTGAAAAACAAAGCTAGAAAGAAGAAAAAAAAGTTTGAAAGCAATCAGTTAAAATAACACCTTTTTTACAGGGGTTAAAGAAAAATGTGAATGATTGAGGATTTCTCAGGGAGGGAGAAAGGAAGCAGCACAATATTTTTAAAATACTGCAATAACAGAAATGTCAATCCAGAATCTCATATTGAGTAAAAATATCCTTCAAGAGAGAAAGGGAAATTGAGACATTCTTAGATAAAGGAAAACTATGAGAATTTATCACCAGCACATCTACTGTAAAAGAATGGCTAAAGGAAGCTCTTTAAATGGAAAGGAAACTACAGAAGAGTAGGAAGAAAGAACTAGGTAAGCAAAAGCATTGATAAATACAGAAGGCATATCTTTCCTACAGTTTTCTAAATTATGTTTGAGGATTGAAGAAAATTATATCACTCTTTGGGTGTTGTTCTGATTGTATGTAGAGGAAACATAAAACAACTATATTATAAATGGAGGAGAGTAAAGGAATGTAAAGGGAATTTAGATTTTCAGATTTCGCTCAAACAAGTAAGTGGTAATATAAGTAGATGACCATATGCTATGCACACATAATATAATATAGAAATATAGATAAATAGTAATAAAAAGCTATCAAAAAGATACACTTAAAACACTGTAGAGAAACCAAAATGTAAGTCAAAGAAAATTCATGTAATTGACAAGAAGACAAGAAAAAAAAAAACCACACAAAACACAGAAATTAAGCATTAATTTACATTTCAAAGTAATGCATTGATTAAAGAAGTTGCAATGCAAATTAGAAAATATTTTGAACTGAATAGTAATAAAAATGCAGGAAAGTAAAACTTAGAAGAAGCATCGAACTCATGCTAGAGGAAAATCGATAGCATTAAAGGCATATATTGCAAAAGAAGAAAGACTGAAAATTGATTAAGAATCTATCACAAGTTAGCTAGCATTCATAAACAAAAAAACTAACTCAAAGAAAATGACAGTAATGAAAAGTCAATGAAATGGCAACCAGAACAAAAAGAGGATCATCTAATCTTAAAGTTAGTTGTTTATAATTAATAAAATTGTTATAATCTTGGTAAAATTGATAAAGAATAGAAGACAAAATGCTGAAGTGATAAATGTCAAGACAAAAGGAGAGCATCAATACAGAATCAATACACATATTTTAAAATTCTGTGTTTAATAGAAATAATTCTGTCAATGACTATAAAATGTAGAAGAAACAGCCATATTCTGGAATAACACAAGTCACCCAACTCACCAAACGGAAAATAAAAAACATGAATATTCATACAATTATTAAACCTAACATGTATGTAATTTAAAATATTTCCAGAAAAGTCATATTCATTTCAAGGTTGCTTTACCGCTGATTTCTATCAAATATTTGAGAAAGACATAATATTTATGTTACATAAAATTATTCCAGAGAAAAGAAAAAATTGGAAATAGTTCTTAATTAATTCTGGGAAGTCATGCCCTAGTTAACAAAAATATGACTAGATTTTACATTATAAATACAAGTCAGTGAACTAATGGCATTGAAATAAAATCCTAAGGAAAACATTAGCTAATTTAGTAAATCAATACCTTAAAAGGATAAACATAATTAATTTGTGTTACAGAAATAAAAAATTGGTTTGACATTGAAAAATAAATAAATGAATAGAATATAGAAAAAAAGGATCCTCAATAGATGCAGAAATGATATTTGATAGAATTAAATATTCATAATATAGTTGTGTAGCACATAATGACATTTCAGTCAATGATGGACCATATAGATGATGGGGGTCCCATAATATTATAATACTGTATTTTTATTGTACCTTTTCTATCTTTAGATATGTTTAAATACACAAATTGTTACCATTGTGTTATAATGGCTTACAGTATTGAGTACAATAACATGCTTTACAGGTTTGTAGCCTAGAAGGAGTAAGTTGCACCACCTAGCCTAGTTGTGTAGCAGGCTGTACCACCTAGGTTCGTGTAAGTTTATTCTATGATGTCCCCACAAGGATGGCAGCTCCTAACAATGTGTTTCTCAGAACATATGGATCTCTAAAATGCAATGCATGACTGTAAATGTTTATTTAATAAATGGTGTTTACAAAATTAACATAGAGCAAGCAATTATTTTTAAAGACGTAGTGTGAAACTCCTCTGTCTAAAATCAATAACAAGGAAAAAAATGCCTATTTTTATCATACCTTTTCAATTTTGTATTGGAGATCCTAGCAATTGCAGTAACACAAGAATGTGAAATAAACACAGATTCTGATTTATTTGATTTGGAGAATAAGTTGGGTATTGGAATCTACAAGAAGGGCTCCCCAGGTAATTCGACTGTATAGCCATGATCAAGATTCACTACGTTGTGTACCATCTCTTGGGTTTTGGAGGAGCAGGTAGAATGAAACTGCGTGCCCCCCTGGTTTCCTTTTTTTCTGCCTATCCTATAGGATGTCTGTGCCTGCTGCTTTGATTTTATTATTAAGGATGCTCACCCTAATATGCTGATTAAAGTGGATCTGACAAAGCCTGGAGAGAAAAGCAGAATTTGCACCCACCCTCTAGTTCATATCAGTCTTGGTCTTTCTGAGAGTTACACACAATTTTTTCTGTATCTGTGTTTTCCTTCTCTTGTTTCCTGAGACTGAACATCAGTCACTACTGATTCAGCATCTTGAGAAAAACATGAATATATTATTCAAGCCTAAGGTATAGAAATTATAGACTGTCATAGAGATGTCCCAAAATTAGGTGTTCACCACAGTCAAGTCATGACATACCTATGCTATCTATGGAATTTTCTTATTTTTCATTTGTATTTTCTCAACTTTTCCCTCATTCAAATATGTTTATATGTGGTTTACTTTGTAAAAATGTAAAGACATCTAATTATTTATTTTAAAAATAAATACTTTAGCTTAGATAAATTTCATTTCTTGATAGCAGAAAGGAGTTCTGCAAAGAAATTCATCTTAATTGGTTGAAAAACTCTAAAAAATACTTCATCTCCTCTATTCTAGACTATTTAATTCAATTATATTTATGGTGTTTCAGAATTACATTCAGAGTATAAAAGTATTTCATTCTAGCAGCATAAGTGTTAGTATCTACAAACATATCAATGTCAAATTATGATTAGCAAATAAAATATTGCAAGTGATACATGCAGCATTTTTAAAATTAAGTGAACCAGAGAAGATAATTTTCCACCTAAGTGGGTTATTATGGATGAAAATGATTGAAATTTAAAGATTAAAAAGTCCCATTAAAGATAATTTAACTTGTAATGGCCTACAATTTGAGAGGAAAACTAATTAAAACAAGAAATATTATCATCAAGATGCTTTTGCAGAAAGTTGATTTGTTCTAGTTGTTTTGACTCTGTTTATTTTAACCTTGCTTGGGATGATTTAAAAAGAGCAGTTATCTTCAAGCTGTTTGATAATAACAGATGTTTAAGTGTTTAAACCCTCAGAGAAAAAATACTAGATGATTAAATGTCACAATAAATTTCTTGGAAATGAGTGAATTTAAGTTCCATAGCTAAAAAAAATAATAATAATAATAAAAATCATTTAAGGTGATTGAAATAATTATGTTATGATTTCAGTCTGGATTAGCCAAAATAAATCTTTGTATTTTTTAAATGCTCATTTAGTAAATCTAACATGTGCTTATTTTCTATTTTCTTCAGAGAAGGAAAAGGCCATTAAAAGGAACTGCCTCTGAAGAATTAGACCTCAGCCTCACATTGCACCTTTTACACCCGAATGCTATTGCAATGAGAATTTCAATGGGCTTTGTTAATAAGGGAAATGAATTTTCTGATCTAGAAGTCATACATTAAAAAGTAATAAATAAATTAACTCTTCATGAAGCAGCTAAGCAGGAAGAATCTACACACCCTCTGATTTTCTTTCTTTCTTTCTTTCCCTTCCTTCCTTCCTTCCTTCCTTCCTTCCTTCCTTCCTTCCTTCCCTCCCTCCCTCCCTCTCTCTCTCCCTTTCTCCCTTTCTCCATTTGTCTCTTTCTCTTTTCTTTCTTTCTCTCTTTCTTTCTTTCTTTCTTTTTCTTTGTTTCTTTCTCTTTCTTTCATTCTTTCTTTCTGTCTTTTTTCTTTCTCTCTCTTTCCTTCCTTCCTTCCTTCCTTCCCTCCTTCCTTCCTTCCCTTCTTTTTCAGATGAGAGCTCACTCTGTCACCCAGGCTGGAGGTTCCAAGCGATTCTCCTGCCTCAGCCTCCTGAGTAGCTGAAATTATGGTGCACACCACCACGCCCAGTTAATCTTTGTGTGTTTCATAGAGACAGGCTTTCACCATGTTGGCCAGACTGGCTTTGAACTCCTAACCTCAAGTGATCTGCCCATTTCAGCCTCCTAAAGTGGTGGGATTACAAGTGTGAGCCAATGCACCTGGCCCACACCCTCTGATTTCATGTTACATGCTCCTGAAGTTCACATTACCAGGAATTATGTCCAGCACAAGGTCAGGAGTCATGAAGGATCACACCAGGTCTGGAGATTTCCTTTGTGTTTATTGGGTCCCAAGGTTAATAAAGTCCCATCAGCACCTTTGAGGTTCTGAGCGAACCTTTGCCATAGTATTCAGACTTTACAATAGATAAGTTAAAATAGTTTTAAAGAATGCCATTTCACTTTACCTGAAAACACATCGGTTTTAAAACAAAACAGGCAAATTAAGAGCCAAGTAAACAGTAGTTCTTACAATTAATTCAGTTATTTATTCACTTAACAAATTTTTATGACTTCACATAAGCCAGACCCAGGGCTATATGCCATTTTTTCTATCATTTCAACTTTTATTTTAGATTCAGGGAGTAAAAGTGCAGTTTTGTTACATGGATACATTTACGATACTGAGGTTGGGGTTACAAAAGATCCTGTCACCTAGGCATTGGTCATAGCATCTAATAGGTAGTTTTTCAGCTCTTGCCCCACTCCCTCTCTCTTCACTCTAGTAGTCTGTGGTGGCTATTGTTTTCATATTTATGCCCATGTGTACCCAATGCTTACCTCCCATTTATAAGTGAGAATATGCAGTGTTTGATTTTCTGTTCTTGTGTTAATTTGCTAAGGATAATGTAATGCACATTCCTACTTCTTATGAAATGGGCTATGTGACATGATCTCTGGGGTTATCAAAAGTGTATCATTATTTTAACAGCAAAAAGAAGCAACTAAAAATGCATAAGCTTAGATGCATGAAATATTCTACCAAACATTATAAATTTATTAGTTTTAATATTTCACATTTACTTTTAAGTAGCTAGATGTCTTTCTACTTCTTTCCTTATAATTAATTGTGTTAGTAACTTAGCAACATTCCTCATGGGAAATATACCAATTTCAACTGTATGCAGAAGGATAACATGTGTACGTAAGGAAATAAATAACCCAATTAATTCAATCACAGGCTTGATGATGGAACTAGATTTCATCATTTAACAATTTAATCAGCAGTTAGCATGTCTTGTATTAATACACTGTTTCTAGGCACACTGATTAGTTGACTAAAGTAAAGCTAGTTATTTTGGGGTTATTTACATTTGTCTGTCCCATGGCACCTCAATCTTGGTACCTTCCAAACCACGTTTGCTCTTAGATCAAGTATGGCCCCACCTTACCTTCCCAGTTTTCATATCCTTTCTGATCAGAATGTGTCCTGAGTACCCGCATCACAAGCATCATCAAGGTGCTTCTTTAAAATATGGGTTAGGTTTGACCCAGGTCTAATATGTCAGAAATTGTAGATTATCCCAAGGTAATACGTATGTACATGAAGGTTTGAGAAGCACCAGTGTATATGTCAATGAATGCTATGAACATTGCCCCACTGTATACACCAGAAATTTAGGTCTGTTCCATGAAAACTTCTCTTGCTTTCCTGCTTTAACTTCTTTTGATTCTACATATCAAATTCATTGTCTCCTTCTCTCTCCACAATTGGCAAAATCTATTGCCTTCTTTATTTTAGTTCCACTCCCATAATCCCAACTGAAGACAGGTCACATTTGCCTGGTTCCCATGGGCCACTTTGATTCTACATTTTCCACTCTCTGAATTTCTTCTATACACATTAATCACAGTGACTTCTTCAAACATATATCTCATTCCCTCTCCTCCAGTTCAAAATATTTTAGTGTCAACCCATTGTTTATACGATTATGACAGCAATTTACACCAGGCGCGGTGGTTCACGCCTGTAATCTCAGCACTTTGGGAGGCCAAGGTAGGTGGATCACCTGAGGTCAGGAGTTCAAGACCAGCCTCACCAACATGGTGAAACCCTGTCTCTACTAAAAATACCAAAAATTAACTGACCGTCATGGTGGGTGCCTGTAACCCCAGCCACTTGGGAGGCTGAGGCAAGAGAATCGCTTGAACCCAGGAGGCAGAGGTTGCAGTGAGGCAAGATTGCACCACTGCATACCAGCCTGGGTGACAGAGACTCTGTATCAAAAAAAAAGAAAAGAAAAAAAAAAAATCACAATATGGCCTGTAATAGCAAGGCCCAGTGGGATCTTGTCCCTGCAAATGCAAAATTTTCAGAGAGGTTTTCTCTGGTTTCAAATATAAAATCCACAAACATACAAAATAATCCCTCTGGTACATTCTGTAGCAATACACTAAACCTTTATTTCCATATACATGAAAGGATTCATGATTGAGTATTTGTTTCCCACAGCAGATTGTAAACCGATGGCAGCCATGGGTCTAGTCTCATCATTTTATCCCCAGTGCCTTGTATGAAGCACCCTCTGTCCACAGTTTAGGCATGCAATAACTACATCTCTTCTCCATTCTCTTTTATATAATTTCAATTATTTTATTTTTCAACATCAGAGGCAGAGCCTTAATATGTTTCTTATAACCTGACTATCCTACCAACTTTTCCTGGGGCGACATTGTAGTCCTGGAAGGAGTGAATGGTTCTAAAGCATAATAGGGAAAAGAGATATATAGATATACATATATATACATATATACACACGCACACACATACATTTTTACTCAAGTGTCCACTATCATCCAGGAAACCTGGTCTTTAATAAGCGATGCACAAAAACAGGCACAAAAAAATGTGTCAGCATTGACCACTGGAATCCTTCCCACTTGTTGCTCCCCCTATTACTTTATGATTAGCCTTAGGAAATCTGAATCCTTTGTTTCTTTGTTTCCAAGCCAAAGCATGACCTCTCTTTAAGGATATATAAAGATATATAAAGTTTGGAATTATTATGCAGCCCTTTGCTCCCTTGTGCCTTGCTGGGGTGCCATCGGAACCCCCACTTGTGTCACTGGGTTTAGAACCTACACTTACGTGACTGGTTTTATTATCTCCCTCAAAGTAGACTATAATTAAGGATCAAAGAATCAAGGATCAGAGTTCTTGGACCATTGCTCTACAGTTTACTTCTGTTTCCCACCTCTGTTCTGTCCTCCCCAGAACATCAGGGCATCGAGGAATCTTATCTTTCCTCCTCATCTGGGAAGTAGGTTCAAGCTGCTGTTCTCAAATATTCTGTTTACGTCTCCCAATTCCCCTTAGAACATTCGATTTTGGAAAACAAACATTAGTTTCAGACTTCCTTTCTCTCTGCTCTGTTATATTCTTCCACTGTTTAAAATAAAATTTCAAAACAAAAACAAAAACACTGGAATGGCTTTCTCTGATTTGCAGAATGTCTCAAGTAAGAAATATTATTAAACCAGAGAACATTAAATAACTTGTCTTAACCTCTGAGGATGTTCTAAATGATCTAGGGGGCTTTGTGATGGGGGGATTTCAGAGGACATTTTTCATTTCTCTGTGTTGGTCAGCTATGGGAGAAATCTCTGTATCCCAGAACACTCATACCCTGTAAACTGGCTTAGTAACTGTATCAACAAATCATTCAGAAGGCAAAGAATAGAACTCTCACCATAGCTTTTCTTTTCTCAGGAGGAGACATTAGATGTGACATTTGTGTTGAGATTGTAACCTGATTTTTTACTGACATGTTCTGTTCATTCAGGTCTGTTAACTTGAGACTATTCTAATTTTCATGTTCACTATAAAATGACCTCCTAAAACTGGGACACATTTTATTTAAAAATGCAACATATGGAAGCAAAATTGTCACATCTGTAATTGTTCACAATTAAAGAAACATGGTAACAGTGGCAAAAATAGAACCATATTTCATTTGGTGGGAACTATATTAATAAATTACTATGACTTTCAAGATTCCAAATACCTACACGTAGTATATATGAAAATACACGTATTTGTGTGTTTCTATAGCAGTGAACAATTCTGAGGATGATCTTGATAAGGCTCTAATGCTAATGAATAACATATATTAAGTATCTTAATACTAGTAAATGTTTCCATTTAAACATTTTATCTCCTTTTCTTTTTTATTTTAAAGATCATTTTAAATTCTGCCCTCTGTGTATTTGACTTCCTCTGGAATGGGTTATGCTAATAAAATGTTCTAACTGTTGTAATTAGTGTCCAGTTGCCAGTGTAATGCAATAAAATGCTACTCTCAATTAGTCACCGGAGTTACACATTGTCCCCTTGAGTGCACTGCATAAAAATCCAACACTTTGATCTCTTTATTAAAAAATTCTCTAGGGTTAGAGAAGCATATTAAAATTACTTTATTAAAGATGCTTTTAGTCTACCTAATGTGTTTTGCCAATCTAAAATGCAAAGTAAAAAGAAAAATAATTTAAAAACTTTATTTGTTGTTAGATTCGTTAAAAATACAATAAAATGTAATTCAATTAATATTTATTTAGCAACTATTATACATAAGAGATTCTTTCAGGCACTGTATAAACTTTAAAAATGTAATATTTTGTTTCTCATCTTGGAAACCTTATAATCAAATCGTGAAAAAAAAATAACTTATGGGAGTACAGGCATGACACAATCTAAGTAATATCAAAAAGCCATGGGGACTCAGAAAGTAAGACACATTCCCTCAGGGTGTACAAGAAAGCATCTCTACTACAGAAGGTTTTCTTTTCATTTTGTCACTATTTTCTTTGCTTTTTCTAATTTCTAAAAACTACTGGTTGTAACTCATAGAGACTTTATAATACATTTTTCTTATGTTTTAAAAAATATACTTAAAAGGCAACAGACCACTCTGCTCTCTTAGAAAAAAAATACTGCTGCATATTTCATGGGTGCTTCATATTTATTAATATGAATATGCTGTTCAGCATACAGTGGTAGAATTATGTCTGCAATGTCATGTGTCATGACAATGCCATGGAGTTGGAAAGGAAAGGAGTGAGCAATTGTTTTCTGATACAATTATGTAATATACACACCCATGCTCATGCTGGCATATATATGTTGTGTAATTCTGAAAAATACATTTATATTACGCCTTCAAATAATAATATATCCTAATTAATGTCTTTCATACTCTTTATTAGCCTTAAATATCCTATTATATGTACCAAAATACTTCCAAAATTTGTGTCTGTATGTGTGTGTGAGTGAGCAAAGCATTCAATCTTCTTTACAAAATTAGATACAAAGTACATGTAACACCTTTTCAGAAAGGATTGGACATTTTAATTAATTATTATTAAGATTTACTTTCTTCCAAATATTTCAAAACAGTATTCATCTTCTTAACATTAAAAGAACAACTTTAGACACATTAAATTTAACAGTTTATCTGAGCAAAGAATGATTCATGAATCAGGAAGCATTCAAAACCAGGAGAGGTTCAGAGAGCTCCACCTGGCAGGGTGAGCAGCGAGCTTTTACAGGCTGGATGCGGAAACAGAGCAGAGAAATCAACTGATTGGCTATGGCTGGGTGATTACCTTATTTGGCCGTTGTATGAAGCGTTGACTGCCTGTGATGGGCTGAAACTTGGCTGTTCGTTATACTCCTAAGTTAGTTAGGCTTGGGGTCATTTATGTACTAAGTTTGTAGTTTTGTTATATAGGACCTCCAAGTACAGAGACAGCTTCAGGCTAATATTTTCCTGCTTATTTACTTTAATACTAATGTGTTTCTAATTTTAATGGATACTATGATACTTAGTAATTTTTAAAGAACAACTCTCAAATTTTACTTAATTCTGACATTTTGATACAAACTGATTTAAAGTTACACTATTTATAGATTAGATATATAAAATCCATGTAAGAAAAAGAAGCATAATTTTAGGAGGGGTGGGCATGAACTGAAGACATTCCCAGGCATGAAAGACTATTTTCTGAACCAGTACACAAAAGATGCTGTAAGAAATCTGCTTGAAAATGTAAATGGAATATAAATAACTAGAATAGGAAGTCCAGCTTTAAATACTTACAACAATGATAATTTACAATGGTATTCAGGATCTTATGAGGTCTGTTATAGTCCTCATTTCTCTTCACTAAAACTTTTTGATTTATAATATTGGGGACAATTATACTATTACCATATATTACCAGTATAAATGTAAGTCAGTGGCTAAACGAGGTTTGCCTTACAGAGAATTATTCAATAAATAATGATTCTGAAAATGTTCTACCAAATTGAAAACTATATTTATAGTCACCAAATCACACAATCTTATTGTTGGAAAGTAACTAAAAATGAATCTACATTAGTCCAACGTGTCAAGTGCTAGACTCACATCTATCACTCATGGCTAATGTGTTGATTATGTTTATTATTCTAAAGTTTGATTCACTCAATGCCCACACTGCCCCCCTCACTGCTCATCTCATCTAAGGCAGCGCTGAACAGCACTGAATACAAGAATTTGGCTTCCTTGCATAAATAAAAATTGGTCTCCCTCTAATTTCCATCCAAGAGCCTTTTTTGGTACTTTGTTTTGTTTGTCGATAATTCTCAAATCAATATAGCAACAATGTAATTTGTTTTCTGTGGTAAATGTATATTTAATTCCTTATATTTTTATCACAAGGCCAGGGCAAAGCAGCATTTTTATTCCAGCATCAACAAATATCTTAGGAAACTGCTGTAAAGAAATGCAAAGGGCTGGGTGCAATGGCTCATGCCTGTAATTCCGGCACTTTGGGAGGTTCAAGTGAGAGGATCGCTTGAGGCCCAGTGCTTGAGATCGGTCTGGGCAACATAGCAAGACATCATCTCTACAAAAATAAAGAAAATTTAGCCACATGTGGTGATGTGTGCCTCTGGTCTTAGCTACTCAGGAGGCTGAGACAGAAGGATTTGCTTGAGGCCAGGAGTTAAATTACAGTGAGCTATGATCACACCACTGCACTGCAGCATAGGCAACAAAGGGAGCCCTGTTTCCAAAAAAATGTTAAAAAGGAAAACAGAGATGACTAACAATATCATTATTTTTAAAAATCAGCACATAGAAGTGTAAATTATTAATCATGTTGTGAAATAATATTGTGAGTATTGTTTTAATGTTTACATAGGCACAAATTTCTTGCTATGGTGGAAAGAAAAAAATGCCACTACAAACCCATCCTGGTACCATAGATGTAATGTATGACCCAACTTGTTGACACATAACTGATGACCAACTTCTTCAGAAAATCAAAGTATATTGTGATACATTCCATACTGGAAAAAACTCTCATTATGTAAAACTTATGCATGAGAAATAACTGGACTTATAGAAAACAGACATTTAAGTGCTAGGCACTTTTGCAGTCAGTTTACTAAAATCTACTTCAAAGGCATTATTGAAGTAACGAAACCACAAGTACATAGTAGGTAAAAGAATTCTAATACATTATATATTACTAAATGTTCACATATACAATGAATAAAAGGTCATATACTATATTTATTCAATAGAAAACTCAGAAAAAGTAGGAAAAATGGCAATTCACAAAAGATAATGTATAAGTAGTCAAAAAAGTTGCTCAATTTTATTAGTCATCAGAAGATACATATTAAACAACACATTTTAGCTAAAATGAAAAGGCATAAAGTATCAGGTACCTAAAACAGTTTGATCTCACATACACATTACTTATAGTAAAGTATGACAATTTCAGAACATTATTGAGCAGAACCCACTGAGGTTGAATAAATCTATATTCCATGGCCAGAAATGTCACTCCTAAGCATTTACCTATGAAAACATGCTTATAAAAGTTTATTAATGAGTTGTAAAAAATGCCAATTAACAATGGAATAGAAAATAAGTGAGAATAATTTGGTACAAAGGAATATTACACACTCTCCATGTATGAACTGTTGATTCATGAAACAATATAGATAAATCTCAGGGTCGTAATGTTGAAAGTGGTAATATAACAAGATCTGTGTTTAAGAAATGTCTGTGTTCTATTCTATACACTGTAAATAATTCCTTTTAGTACATCACTTAAACTTTATGAATGTCAGTTTTTTAATTCATAAAGTAATTTCTTATCTGTCCAATTTATTAAAGTTATTTTAAAGATATGTTTTATACATAAGTGAATGTATTTAACTTGAGATGAGGATGGAAATGACCAGTGAAAAAATTGTTCCAACTGAAGGCTGGAAATTGGAGCAGAAATTAGCATGTATAAAGGAAGATTTGACAGGATATTTTGGATTTTAGGCTCGGTGGAAGGACTTAAAGGAAATGCTTAAATAAAAATAAAGCCACCCTTAGTCTTGTTTGGATCATATTAGACTCACATAGTTAAAATTAAAAGAAGCAATGTAGTGTTCTAGAAAAAGAAGAGGAAGTTCAGTTGTTGAAACATGGGTTTAAACCCTAGTTTTGTCTCTTCACACTGTAGATTTGGAGTAAACATTTCTTAAATTGACAGATAAAATTGTATGTGCTTATCATGTAAAATGTGATGTTCTGAAATATGTATACACGTTGTGAAATGGCTATACCTAGCTTACTAATACATATACTACCCCCAATGTTATCATTTTAGTCTTTAGCATTTTTCAAGAATACAATATATTATGTTGAACTCTGATCACCATGTTATGCAATGAATCTCTTGAGTATTTACAGTTAGGAGGAATCAGTTCAAAAGATCTATCATTACAACATGGTGACTATAGTTCATAATAATATATTTTATTATTCAAAGACTGTAACTGTCTCCCTTTGAACAACATCTCCCCGACACCCATTCTCCCCGCCACCCAGGCCCTGGTAACCACCATTCTATGAAGTAAATGTTTAAATGTTTATAAAAGTAACATATCTTTGCATGTGATTATAAGTGTAGAGTGCGTACCATGCCTGGCCTATGATTAGTGTCCAGTGAAAAGAAGATTTTATGCAGAGAACGATTGTGACAGAGTACCGGGCACCTTTTTGCTGGTAGCTCAATCTTAGCTATTGTTTTTCTCCTAAAGGGTTTCAATTAACATCCTGTCATGTGCATGTGTCACTGTATTATTTTTATTAATTTAAGCACTGTAAAAAGATTGATGATTGTGATCGCTAACCTGCTCGTTTTCCCATCTGATTCTAAGTATGAGATATTTGAAATAGGAATTTCTTGTTTAAACGCTTGATTTAACGTGTAATTTACATTTTGAGAGAAGAAAGTGCCCTTGACATATTCAGATGATTCAATTTCTTGCCTCTTTTTTTCTAAAATATTACTAATTGATAACGTATGAATTTTATCAACTAAGCATGTAAAGAATATGTAAAAATTTGTTGTATGTATCAAATATGCTTTTTGTGAGAATTTCTTAAATTATATACTTTGTTTAACAATAAATGTGCATTGTTCACTTGTAATCTCCTGTTGGCATCAGAGTGTTCCTCTAAAACACAGGAAGCTGTGATCCTTCCTGGTTCTTCTATTGGTCCTACAGAGCTATCCCTTTTTAGGATATAAAGATGAAGCAACTGCTGTGACCGAAATCAATTCTGAGCTATAAAAGTCAACATGTCTCCTTAAACAGCAGTTTTTTCTTCTTTCTGCCAGTCTACAAAACCGTGGAAGATTGCAGTTAAACGTTGTTCTGGGTCATTTTAAAACATGTCACAGTGTCGTGCATTATGTATCATTCCAGTCAATTGGTTGAAGTCATATCTGGCACTACAAAGCTCACCCTTGGAAAAGAAAAATGCAGGTCAAATCTGCTTGTATTATATATACAAGATACATTTCTTTAAATGCATGTTGCATATCTAGTAGTAAGGAGACGCTACCTCCATTGACTATGTAAAATGACATCTGTACCTCAATTTCCCCATGTGTCTCTTTGATATGGGAGATTACTTTTAGAAAATGTATGAGCACAGATTAGACAATTCTAAGGAAAACGTCAGTAGTGATTATCTCTTTAATACAACTTTAAAGATAATGTAAAATTAATATTGAATCCCTTAAACATATATTTTTTATAAATATGTGTATTTTACTTTTACAGATTAAGGTAAACAGATGGCTCAAAAAGCAAACTATTCCAAGAACAGAAAACCAAACACCACATGTTCTCTCTCATAGGTGGGAATTGAACAATGAGATCACTTGGACACAGGACGGGGAGTATCACACATCGGGGCCTATTTTGGGGAGCGGGGTGGTGGGAAGGATAGCATTAGGAGATATACCTAATGTAAATGACAAGTTAATGGGTGCAGCACACCAACATGGCACATGTATATATATGTAACAAACCTGCACGTGGTTCACATATACCCTAAAACTTAAAGTATAATAATAATAAAAAAGTTCAATGAAATAGGCATGTTTTCCTTCTGATGTTATGATCGTATTCATATTACATGATTTTTATGTTCAAGAGGGTAGACACCAAATACTATCAAACATAAAGCACAAGCTTTAAGTTATACAAACCTATACAAAGAAATATGATTGTCCTTACCAAGAAATTTGTTTTCTTTTAAAATCTATTTCCAGCATTATTGGAATAAAAGCAACAAATGTAACTCCTGATGTGCTCCTAGAGTGTAGCAACTGATTATAAACACCTAATTACTTTTTAAACTGTGTCTTTCTACTTTAAATATATTTACTCTTTTCAAATTTACATTTTCACATGGCTCAATTATGCTATTTTGATTGCATGTATAATCAAATATATATATAGTAAGAAAACATGTGACTTGATAGAATGTTCTATAGGTAATGTATGCATACATAGCTCTGCATCTATATTATGCTGTGTGAGTAAGCTGTAGGTAAATATTTAAAAATCTTTCAAAAGGTGACAATATTTAAGGTTGTAAATGATCCAGAAACATTAATTGCATAATCGAGAAAGGAAATACCATCACAAAATTTGATGTATGGTTATGTGTGCAAAATGTTAGGAAATCAAAGTACTTTAAAAAATTACAGCTCTAATTCAAGTAGAGAATTTTCCAGGATCATCATGAGTTTCCCATAGTCAAGAGAAAGCTCATTAAAAATATCTAATTGCACTCTTATAAATCATCTATTATCAGTAAAATAACCTATATAAGCTGGACTATGAAAGTGAAGAGAGAGCTAAGATATTCTTAGAGCTCTCGTAAGACTTTTGCAAGATTGGCAACAGTGATTAAGAAGGAGAATATTTGAAGGATTTATGATTTTTATTTTCTTTATTTTCATATAGAGAAATATGTAAAAAAAAGTTATGGGAAATTATTTACTTGAGACGTTAATGTAAATGATGGAGCTCAAACTTGCAAGTAGACGCCAAGAGCACATGAATTTATGATCCACATTTTTATTGGTTATAACTGAAAAACAAAACAATGAATCCTGCCAATTATCAGCACTCAAGATTGTTAAGTGAGATGATTAATCCCTCAAATGACTTCATTTTTATTTAAAATTGAAGTGCTTTCCAGTTCGAAGTTACATTTTACACGTTTATAAGAATGAAAAGAGAAAACAGGCCAAGCGCGGTGGCTCACGCCTGTAATCCCAGGACTTTGGGCAGCCGAGGCTAGTGGATTATTTGAGGCCAGGAGTTGGAGACCAGTCTGGGCAACAAGAAAAATTATCCAGGAGTAGTAGTGTGCGCCTGTAGTCCCAGCTACTCAGGAGGCTGAGGCACGAGAATAGCTTGACCTCGGGAGGCCGAGGTTGCTAGAAGTTGCCGTGAACCGAGATCACACCACTGCACTGCACTCCAGCCTGGGCAAAAGAGCGAGACTCTGTCAAAGAAAAAAAAAAAAAAGAGAGAGAGAGAGAGAAAACAAGTAGATACAACTTCTAGGAGTTAATGAGCCTTTAGGACCCTGAAGCCCATGCTTATTAGTCTGAGGGTTTTATTATTATTATTTTTATTATTCAGAATAGATTTGTAGAAGGTACACTTTCTAGATTTCTCAGACGTATCTATTATTCTGGAAATTCAAGTTTTTAAATCATTTTTGTTTAAGTCCATGAAAGTATCTATTTTGAATGTGATTCTTATCTATTCTCTATTATTGAAGACATGGTCAGTTTATTGCATCTATTTGATTAATTTTTTCTGATTGCATATATTCTACTGGGTTTTATTTAGTGTCAAGCTACAATATGAAATAAATAAACATGTTCAATTAAAAAACCCGTCAGTCTGATAAACACTGATATATCAAGACACAATTGAATTTCCTTTTTCCTTTTTCCTCTTTTTTTTTTTTTTTTTTGGTCTGTGTTATGCAAACTAAAAAGTCTGACAGTGGTAAATTTTACCCCATCAATCTACTTTATTTAAAATCCTAGACAATTTTATTGAGTTATCATCCTAAGTGAGTTGAGGAACACATTTACCTTATATTTGAGTAGGATGGAGAGGAAATCTCATTCACTCCTCCAAGTCATACACTGAAAAATATAAAAACCAAAATAAATCAAAAGATGTACTATATAATATAATAGAAAAAGGTAAAGGTAGGAATGCTTGCAAAATTGATTTATTCGTTTAGTGGTATCTAGTCAAAGTTTCCCAGGTGACTTTATACGAAAATATATAGAACTATTATAAAATGTATCTGAGAGACCAAATGATCTTGCAAGATAGTTTAGTGAAAGAACAAAGCAGAATGACTTCCGCTGGGAAATATCAACCAGTTATACAGCTACAGTATTGAGACAAGAAGTTAAAAAGAAGAAAATTATTTATTAACAATTCTATTGTTACAAAAAGAGGTAGACACATTTGTGACTCTGAAAAGAATACGTTTTCTCTAAACGATATGTCACATGTTAACAATTTGTCATTTTAGCTTTTCAATTTTGTTTTGTTTTGGTCATGGATTCAAAAATGTAATTCAGTCCTCTGTCCACTACAAATGTCACAATAGCCGATCCTCACTTTATCAAAGAATAATCAGTGTTGCCTTTGTTTTCAGCCACTTAAGGTTAGACTCAAGTCTATTTTAATCCTTGCTCTGTATCCATCATCTAAGGGAACTTCTTCCATATGTTTAACCAAAATACATGTTTTGAATGTAAGTTTTTACTACTTTTTTATGAAAAATGTATGTTTAATTCACGCAATAATTTAGGTGCTGAAACTACCAATGGCTTTAGTTACAGAAAGGAAAACATTGAGTTTATCCATCAAGGAAAGTATATGTCACATATATAATAATATTTTTGTATATTTATTAAGATTTTAGAGTATGGTATAAAAATTTTAAAAGTTCTTGCTCATTATAAGGGATATGTATCCATAAATACACATAATCTTTATATATATCTATATACACACACACATAAAAAATATACCTCATTGTCAATGTGTTGCTTGCTTTACGTCCCTTAGTATCTATTAGTTTTATTTTTCTTAATGCATATTGCAGTGAGGGGCCTGGTCAATATTTATATTTCAAAGTATAGTGAAAGACATCTGGAATGCTGACACTATTCTATTTCTTGACCTGATTTGTGTACTTTATTGATTGATTGATTGATTGATTGAGATGGAGTGTCACTCTGTCGCCCAGGCTGGAGTGCAATGGCGTGATCTCAGCTCACTGCAACATCCACCTCCCGGGTTCAAGCAATTCTCCTGCCTCAGCCTCTTGAGTAGCTGGGATTACAGGCACGCACCAATAACCCTAATGATGTTTGTATTTTTTAGTAGAGACAGGGTTTCAGCATATTGGTCATGCTGGTCTCAACCTCCTGACCTTGTGATCTGTCTGCCTCAGCCTCCCAACACTTTATATTTCAGTAAGATGTATATTTAAGGTTTGTGCATATTTGTTTTTATTTGGTACAGTTTAATAACGTTATTAAAATTGAAAAAATAGAAGATGAGTTTTATTTGTGAAATCAGTCTATGAAAACCTCATGTTATGGGGAAATTGAATCTCCTCATTTACTTTCTTCTTAATACTCATCTTCCACATATTTTGACTCTAGCCAATCTAGCCAATCTATTTGCACTAGAATTGTATTCTAAGATAAAGAGTTTCATAATTTGCATAACTATAGAAAAACAGTGATGGTTACATTTTATATGGGCCTGCACTTGCAAGTAGGCACTCAAATAAACCACAATACCCAATACTTTGTGACTTTTCATGGTCTGTTAGCTTCTTCTTTTGCCAAGGTCAGAGCTGAGTCTCTACCTCAGACTGCTCTGGGATACAGTGAGACTGTCTTTGGGATGACTGCACAATCACCACAACTAACGAGTGATAGCAGAGAAGCTTTGAAATGCATTAATATAAAATTAGGAATATATATATACACACACACACACATATACACACACACACACACACACACTTTCTCTTATTTGTTCTGTTATTTCTACCAATGGTTGACAGGGATTTTGAGGACTACATCACGGAGGAACCGATCTTCCTACTGTCATCCTTGAGCTGCTGTTGCTTGATCCTTTAGCTGATGTTGCAGGGGAAAAGACTTTGCAAGAAACTTACCACAGTTAGTGGAAGAGCATTCCTCCCATTAAAGTTCTACTGCTTTCAGCATTCCTGTTTTCAGCTCATAGAGAAAAATTAAGGAAACAAATCAGAGTCAACAGGTGTTCCAAGGAATAGACTGAGAATATTGCAGCCAGAGAAGGGGGAGGAGAAAGAGAGAACAAATAAAAAGAGGTAATTTACATGTCATTACAATACAAGAATGAGAATAAAGACAAAACAGAACAAAAGAAATAATTAAGGTTATAGTGGCTGAGAAATTTCAGACGTAATGACAGACATCAAACCACAAAATCAGAAAACAGAGAAATACACACACACACTCACACGCAGATGTATCACTAAAAATGAAAGACAAACACAAAATCTTGAAAGGAGCCAAAGGAAAAAACACTTTACCCATAGAAGAATAAAGATAAAAATTAAGCAATAATTCTCGTTGGAAACAACGCAAACAGGAAGAGAATAAAGCAAAATATTTAAAAAGTGTTGAAGGGAAAAAAATCTACTTGTAATTTTATATTCAGCCATGTTATCTTTCAAAATAAATGAAAAATAATATTTTCAGGCAAACAAAAACAAGAAATGCATTGTCAGCAGGCCTGCCTTCCAGGAAATGTTAAAAGAACTTTTTCTGGCAGAAGAAGAATGTTGTAGCTTAGAAACCTCTATCTACATAAGAGAAGGAAGTGTTTCAGAGAATAAATAGAAGGGCAAAATACAATCTTTTATTTTTCTTGTTCTTAATTGATTTAAAAAGAATACTAGGAGTCAGCTCTAAACCAAAATCCTACATAAGATGTTTCTGGCCTGACAATAAGTTTTCCCTGGCAGCCTGCATGAGGAAGCAGCTCTTTACCAAGGTACTTGGTACAGTCAGTGTGGATTGCAGCCTCGGGAGGTGGTTGCAGTCAGGAAATGGGCTTCCCCTGACTCCCCATGCTCCTACCCTGATAGGCACTTCTCGCCTAATTGCCTCCATTCAGAGTCTCCTTTATGAGGTGGGACCTTAGCTAAAAATTGACTCAGGTGTCTCTGTGGAGGCCCCTCTCTTCTCTGACTCAGCAATCAATGTTTTTCCTCTCTTATCTCGTCCTCTTTTGTCCTCCATTGACCCCACACTACCTGATTTCTATACTTACTATAAAGCTACAATATTCAAAGTAGCACAGTGTGGGCCAAATAGAGGCACAGATCCGTGGAACAGTACAGAGGGCCCCAAATGCAGACATTTACTACCGGATTTTAAGACTTATCATTAAAGTGGCAGTCATCAGCAGCATGGTGTTGTTGAAAGAATAGACAAATAGATCAATGGAACCAAGTAAAGAACTCAGAAATAGACCCACTGATCTTGACAAAGTCAACTGATCTTGTCAAAGACAATTCAATGGAGAAAGAAAAGCCTTTCAACAAATGGTGCTGGAACAACTGAACATCCATATGCAAACATCTAGAACCTAGACGCAGAACCTATATTTTTCACCAAGATTAACTTTAAATAGAACATAGATCTGAATGTAAAATATAAAATAATAAAACTTCTGAAAGAAAATATAGGCTGACTAGATGACCTTGGGTTCAGCTTTCAGTTTTTAGATATAACACCAAAGCATGCTCCAAAAAAGAAAAATAAATTTAAATGATAATTTGAACTTTATTTAATTAAAGACATCTGCTTTGCAAAAAACATAGTTCTGAAATAAGAAAATGAAGAGACAATCCATCCCTTTGTAGAAAATATTTGCAAATCAAATATTTAAGAACAGATATGTTTCTAAAATGTATAAAAATTCTTAAAACTCATTAATTAGAAAAAAGGCAACTCATTTTTTAAATGGACAGAAGTTATAAGAAAACACTTAACTGAAAAAATGTAAATTTCAAATAAACATATGAAAACACATTCAATATAATTATACTTAGGATATTGTAAAATGAAACAATAATGAGATACTGCCACACGTCAACTAGAAAGGCTAAAATCCAAAAAACAAAACAACAAAACAAACAAGTGCTGCCAATACCAATCACGAGGCAGGATGCAGAGCAACAGGAACCCTCCCAACTTGCCTTCTGGTGGGAATCCCAAATGTACAGTATCTTGAAAGACAATTTGGCAGCTCCTTACAAAGCTTTGCATGTCCCACTATATGACCCAGCAATCATGTCCCTAGGTATTTACTCAACAGCAAAAATAATACCTTTGCTTGTACCCATCAGTGTACTTCTACACACACAAAAACTGCACACAAACATATATAACAACTTTATACATAATTGCCTTGAACTGGAAGCAACCAAGATGCCCTTCGACAAGTGAATCAATAAACTTTCACATTCATACAATGGACTATTATCCAGTGATAAAATAACTGATTTATGAAGCCATAAAAAATGAGTCTGATCCTTAAATGTGCATTCCTAAGTGAAAGAATCCCATCTGAAAGCCTACATACTGTATCATTTCAATTATATAACATTTTAGGAAAGGAAAATCTATAGAGACAATAAAAAAATCAGAGTTTCAAGGATGTAAGAGAGTTTGAATAAGTGAGGTATAAGAAATTTTTAGGGTGGGAAAATTATAAATTATACTGCCATTGTGAATATGTGACACTACTGTCTATTTGTCAAAATCTATTGAACTTTTCAACACTACATGTAATCCCTAATATAGACAAATGAACAAAGTCATTAAAGAGGTCAGAAGAATCCTAAGATAAAGTGCAGGATGGTATAAAAGAATCTGACTCTATTATAAATGTATGAAAGAATATCACTGAAGGAATTGGGGAGAAGAAAATGCTCACTTAAGTAACTTCAGAAATGAGCAAAGTCTGTAAAACTAAAAGCAAAATAAAAATAAACAGAACAGTTGTACATAAACACTGTAGTTGATAAATCTGCTCCCTCACTCCGATGTGGGTTAACAGTTCTGATGGATACTCCTCTTCATGCATACTGGAATTGAATAAATGGATGGCGGGTGTTGGAAGCCAGATTTCTCACTACTGGAATGAGGGTTTACAGGTAAGCAAGGGGGCAGTTAGAATGACTCATGTGATAATGGATTAGAATCAGATACATTGGTGTGAGCTCATGTTTAGCTTAATAGAGACATGAATATTTTCTGATAGAAATGTTTGTATTTATCCATGGGGTAGTATACCACATATATTTCCTTGTTCTGTCTGCTAAAAGGGCCTAGAAAAAAAAAAAAAAAAACCTTCATAACAACCAACACTCATAGCCCACATCTTAATTACTAATATCACTTCACAATAAAAGAACTAAGGCCTGTTTTAAAAATGGCTGATTCTAAGACTGGGACAGGATCTATACAAGATGAGTGTGAAGCATTGTACAGGGTCAGAAAATATGGAAGTACTAAAAGCAAATATGCATACAATGGAGGGGTGTCAGAGAGATATGAGTGCCAACTCAGAGAGCTCCCATTGGGCAAAGCTGAAAGAATTTGACCAAAAAAAAAACAAATAAAATAGTATCACATTATAACCCAAAGCATACAATGCATATCTATGTGTCTATATTGTCATACTTATATAAATTATTGAATAAATAAATATATGAGAGAGAATGGACAAAACTCTCCTGCAACAGGAGTCCAAATACTCTATGTAGCTATTCTGCCATGAAGTGAGCAGACCACAACTCCCTAATCCTTAACTGTGGACTGCGCGCAGTGGATTCCTTTCAAAGAGTACAGTGTGGAAAGAGGAAAGTGGGAAAAAGTAACCTTTGAGTAGAGAAACCTAACACACCATAGGCAGGTGTTCAAGGTCAATATTAACAGTGGCAAGTCACATGGATTGTACGTTCTCTTGGTATGATGAGATGATAGTGGTACCTTACCTCTGAAGTCTTCCTACAAAAACCCAAATCCCAGTGTAATTGTGAGAAAGCAATCATGTGAAACCAAATCAAGGAAAAGTCTTCAAAATATGTGACCAGAACACATGAAAATGCTCAAGGTCATCCAAACAAGGAAAGCCTGAGAAACTTTCACAGCGAACAAGACCCTAAGCAGACGTAACTAATGTGTAGTCTTAGATGGGAGCATAGAACAAGAGAACATTAGCTGAAAACTATGGAATTCTGAATTAACTATGGACTTTAGTTAACAAGAATGCATCAATATATTGGCTCATTAATTGTAACAAACATTCCATTTTAATGAAAGACTTTAATAATAGCAGAATCTGACAGGAATATGTGGAGATTTGGGGAGTATCTTTGCAATGTTTCTGTAGTTCGGAGACAATTTTAAAAGAAAGCATCTATTTAAGAACATACACACAGCAAAGCAAAGAACAACTATAATATATCTCTACAGATACATAAAATCAGTCACATCAATTTTGATTCATACGCCATGATTCTAACTTTCTGTAACAGAGTAAAGATTCTAAAGTTCTCATGAAAATAGGAAAACAAGAAAAGAGAAAATGAGCATTGTGTCATGGAGAAATACACCACAATCACACACTCATTACTTGGCTCTCAGTCTACCATTCTGTTCTTTCCCTTCAGTTAAGTCTCACTTTCCAATGATTGCTGGAAATATTTTATTCCTAATAAACACTACCCCTTGCATGATGCATGCAAATCCCTTCAAATATGGCTTAACCTAAGGTGAATGATCTGTCAGTGGTAGCAATTATAACAATTAAGGGGAATGAAGTCAATGTACAATATTAAAATTCCAATGATTGTCTTACAATGATGATATATGTGATCACAATGCCGGGTGTAAAATTTATTCAGACTAAATATTGGTCTCAGGACTCTAGTTTTCTAGTGTAATCAATTGAAACAAGCTTTATTTTTTTCAAAATCCCACACCATGGTGCCTTTATCTTCAGAATGTGTTCATGATAAAGTTAGTTTTCTATTTTGCTTTTCTGCAGATGATTAGGATATTCTTTTCCTGGGGGAACTCTGGCCATGAGGGTAGGGGCAATGTTGGGTGACATAAGGCTTAGCAAAAAGAGGTGTGATTCCAGCAAATTAAAGGCTGAAGAAAACACAGGACTACTTTGTAAACCTGTGGGTTCTGCCATACTGGGAGGCCCCTGGGAGACAAATCTTTGGAGAAGAAATGAACAACCTTGTGAAACTCAACAGCAACATGGCAGTAAACCAGTAGGGCCATTGGTGGGGACAATGGAGATGCTGGAGTGAGAGGACATGAGAAGGAGTTTTGTAGTAACTGTACTCATGCAGGAGACAAACAATTATTAAGACAAACAAAAAAAAAAACCTTACAATTTGTTTTGAGGGACCTTGATGTTCATAAATGTTCAGAAAATTGATATAAGGTGATACATTTAAGTTACTGGGGCTTTTTCTTTCTTTCTTTTTCTTTTTTTTTTTTTTTTGATGAAGTCTCACTCTGTCACCAGGCTAGAATGCAGTGGCATGATTTCGGCTGTCTGAAACCTCTCTCTCCTGGTTTCAAGTCATTCTCCTGCCTCAGTCTCCAGAGTAGCTGGGACCACAGGCACCTGCCACCACGCCCAGCTAATTTTTGTATATTTAGTAGAGACAGGATTTCACCATCTTGGCCAGGATAGTTTCGATCTCTTGACCTCGTGATCCATCCTCCTCGGCCTCCCAAAGTGCTGGGATTATAGGCATGAGCCACCGCGCCCATCCAAGTTACTGTTTTTTCAATGCAGCCGAATTTATAATTTCATCTGTGGCCGGGAATCTAGACAGCCATCGCGTACTCTCAGCTTTAGACAGATTTCTTCCTGACTCTACTCCCTTTTCTTAGAGCATTTACTTGAGAAAACTTGTAATTTTAAATCCTTTCTATAATCCTCTGAGATGTAATTTATTTAAAGCTTTGACTAGTTTTACAACCTAGGGATATCTTTCTTAAAAACTTGGAGGCCAATTTTTTTTTTCTACAATGCAATCAAGAGTGGTTTTCCATCTGCTAGTCTCAGTGAGCGCCTTGTTCCAAGTTATCAACCCAATTAGCAAACACCATGTCCCTCTTTACCCTGGTTCTTAAAACCTGCTGCCTGTTGTTTCAATAGAACTGAACTCAGACTCAGTTCTGGCCTCTCTCCCCTGTTGTGATAGCCTTAAATAAAGTCTCCCTGGATTGTTTCACATTGTCCGGTGTAATTTTTGCTTTGACACTGGAAATATTTTGATGATGGATAAAATAAATGGCATGCCATGATGTTGACAAATGTGTACTGGACCAAAAATTGAAATATATGCGTCGTAGTTCTGAGTGTATAATTTTCTTTTTATTTGGCCTATGGCAAGTGACTTGTACTCTCTGAGCTTCAGGAATTTCTGGTGTAAAACGCACTGTGGATCAACAAACTGTATTGTCCCATCTGTAGTTTTTGATGACTCCCCCCAGCGCCAACTTGGGACAAGCAATGGATTATGTAGCTTGATCATACTCTATACTTTTCTCATCCTGTCACTACTTTGGGGCAGGGCCAGAATTATCTCTAAACCTTAAATCCTTCTGTTGTAGGAGGTACAATTAACGACATCAACAAAAATACCCTTGCTTCTACCCATTCAATTCATGAGTTAACACTCAGCAGACATTTGTAGGATATGTTTCTTTCCACCGAAAAATGATTTTGAAGTGTTTTAAATTGTGTCTATGAAGAACAGCCCTTAAGGACAAACTTGGGCTAAGGTTGTTAAGTCTGATGCCCAAAACTATGGCCCCTAAACCAATTTCTCTTGTATGTGCAGCTACACAAGCCAAAGAAACTAGACCCTAAAAAGGAAACGCTGCTGTTTCTTTTGTGTAGAGACACCAGTCCCAACATCTCAGGTGGAAATGCGACTTTCTCAGTGTATGATATGCTGGCCTTTGTGTTTGTCACTCCCAAGAGACAGAAGGCCTTTTTTTCTCTGTCAAGTTCAACATTTGTAGGGAACGGTTCTTTTCTATAGAATTTGAGAAAAAGGATGAGGGAAAGAAAGATAAAAGACCACAAAAGGAAGAGAAGGGGGAAGTAAGGGGAGTGGGAAAAAGGGAAAAAGGAGGAACAAATGAAGAAAGAGAAAAAAAGGAGAGAGGAAGAAGCGAAAGAAAAAGAACAGGAAAACAACAGTGTAGTAAAGTATGAATTGAGACAGAATTTGTGTTAGTTTAAGCAGTATATTTCCTCATCGATCAGTTACTAGAGCACATATTTTGAGATGTGTATCTGTTAGTTTAAGCAGTATATTTCCTCATCGATCAGTTACTAGAGCACATATTTTGAGATGTGTATCTGTTAGTTTAAGCAGTATATTTCCTCATCGATCAATTACTAGAGCACATATTTTGAGATGTGTATCTGTTAGTTTAAGCAGTATATTTCCTCATCGATCAATTACTAGAGCACATATTTTGAGCTGTGTATCTGTTAGTTTAAGCAGTATATTTCCTCATCGATGAATTACTAGAGCACATATTTTGAGATGTGTATCTGCACAACCCCAAAAACATTAATTAGAAATAGAGAACTACTTTTGGTATAGGAAATACTTTTGATATTATTAAAAATAATATGCTGTAGACAGAAATAAAAAATTTACTAAGATAAAAAAGAAAAATCACAGCCCTGTAAGTGTTGACTGGCAAGTGCATTCTCTGCGGGCGTATAAATAGTTGGTCATCTCTAGAAAACCTCTGGGTGCCTTAACAAAGTGCTGGAATTTTCCACAGAGTATAGCTTTTCTTTATTTTTGTACTTTTTATTGCTGTCTATATTTTACTATAGGGTATCTGTGGGCTTTTTAAGAAATGAAATTTAAATCAAAGAATGTACTAGAGAAGAAATTGCATCATTCCCCACTAATAACATGCTTTAAATTCCTTTCCTCTCTGAGTGTAAGCTATGCTGCAGGCTTTAGAGCACCTAGTCTTATCAGAAACCTAGGATAATATCAAGAATGAGAGGCAATCACGAAAAAGACTTCAATTTCTTTTTTTATGAATTTATTTTTAGTACATGTGGAAAAGAAGAAAAAAGGAAAAAAGAAATGTAGTATTTTGCTTCACTGTGCCTGTTCCTTCAAAAACGATTTTATATTTTTTGCTATATTTTAAACCCTTTTTTTTTTTTTTTCTGGGAGACAACCCTTTTCTGAAATAGGTTGCTATTTCAGAAGAAAAAAAATTATTTTAAAAAGAGAAAAGCACTTCCATTGTATGGGATTCTCATAACTAATAGAGTAGCTTTGGAAAATTGTGGCAGTGTAATAATGAACAGTATTATCTATTAAAGAGTTAAATTCAGTTCTGGAACCACAATTTCTTCCTTTGCAATTTTATATTGTAAATTTTATTTGCTGTTCTTCTTAGCTTGGAATTTAGGCAATGCATTTGTTTTGAGGATGCCTAATGCACGATCCTAGAAATATGTACAATGTTTACGTAAGTTGTCAAAAAGCTCAGAAAATGGTAAGAATTGCCATAATTGGCTTTCTTCTCCTAAGCATCATGATAGTATTTTTTGAACTTAAGGAAACATAAAAGTCAAACAAAAATTAACAATAATTTGGGCTAAATGTACAGAGCTTACTTTATTTACATTGTGTGCTACGTTGCTGGTTCAGACTCCAGAAAGTTTGCTGTCCTTGTTAACCAGGAAAAAAGAAAAAAGTTAATGAGCCAATTCATTCAGTTAATTTGTGTGTATGTGTGTGTGTGTGTGGTGTGTGTGTGTGTGTGTGTGCGGCAGTATTAGAAGTGCACTAAGTATCTAATTTCCTTCAAGGATTTATCATTTATCAAGTCTACATGGTTTATATGGATGTTTAGAAAGAATTATTTGACTAGTCATCTAGAATCTATCATTGCAACTAAGTTGGAAAAGGCAAAATTGTAGCCTGTAACTCATTAGCTTAAATAACACCTTAATATTGTTTTATTCTGATTGCATTCTATATTGCTCATTTTATCGGTTTTATATTTAGTATATTCAAGTCATCATAGAGAAAATTCTGTTAATAAAGTTATTTGGCTCACTGTATTTTTTTCTGTTGAAACTTTATATATAAAAACCATGTTAATATGTCATTGTCAAAATAATAATTTTTTTCTTTGCATAATGTACAGTAAGACAAGTTCAGAATCATTTCCATTATTTTTATTGACATTTAAATATAATTTAATAACATGGATATGTATAAGAACTTCTAAAAGTTAAAGAATAAATCAAAGCTATAAGACAATAATTAGCATTTCAAAATGTTTATATGAATGGTGATAAAATTATCTTTAATATCTTAAAATATGGTAATGCCTACTTTTGGGGAAAATCAGATGAACAGTAAAAAATATCATCTCACTCAGAGCTTCCCTTGAAGACTATCTAGACAAACCAAGTGGAGTGAAGAGTAAATTAGGTTTTGAGTATATTCAATTCCTATTGCTTGAAACAAAAATTTTAAATATAGATATTTTTTATTTTGAAGAAAAGGACTTCTGGCAGATTTAAGTGCAGGAATTCATATGAAGATGTATCTCTCAGACCCCAGAATATAAATTACGTCATCCTTGACACATAAATAATTACTGATACTAGGCTTTTCTAACAGACTAGATAATTAAAGTAAAATATTAGGTTTTCCTAAATTATCTCTACTGTGCCTATGGAGAACTAAACCTTTCTGGTTTTACATAGGCTTTGAAAGAATAATTAGAGGAGTAACCCAGTAGAAAAAGTAAAGGAGAGTCCAGAGAAGTGGCAAGGAGAAGTTTGGGCACCTCTGACTAATTAGAGTGGGATCTGGAGTGCAGGGAAATCATCAAAGCTTGATGCCCAGCCAAGTCTTCTAATAAATCCATAATTCAGACTATAATATCATTGAGATTAAAATGATATTAAAGTGGTTTAAAGCAAAAGTCTCTGAAATATTTGAATATATGTCTTGCAAAGCCATCACCACCCCCATGACTGCCATAACCAACCAGCACAATGATACTACTGTTAATAAATCTGTTATTATTAATTTCTTCATAGCACTATATAACTCTGTCAAATATCTTTCTATACACTTTAAGAAAACACATGACTTATATTATATTATTATACCCTGTTTGTGTTGAAGAAATAGAAGCACAAGATGTAAAGTACTTTGATTAACGTTGCACTAATCAGTGATGGAATCAGGAGTGGGAACAAAGCCCAGAATGACTCTAGAATCTATGTTCATAGACATTGTGCTCTCCTAATTACAGATGTATGAGATGTTCTTGAGGTAAATTTATGTTTTATATATACAGACAATAATGGTAAAATGAGTCAAAATGACATATAATTTCCATAAGATACTTTGTTCAAACCCCAGCAGGAATCTAGCAACTTACTTCAACTCTATGTCAGCAATATTTGCTTGATTTATTTAACCAAGTGCAAGGATAACTTGTTTTAACCAATTATTTCCAAACCAAATTCAATTCCCCACTGTGCTGATAGAGAAAACGACATCATTTAGAAATGAAACAAGGGGAGCCTGAGATAACAACATGGAGAACACTTGTCTCCACCAGTCACTGAGCTAACCCTAACACTTTAGGACAGCAGCACAGTTTAGCTTTCCTGAAGGATTTACAGGGTACCTGCCTACAGTGCTAGCTGAAGGACAGGCTGCAGGTCACTCACTACTTGGGAAACATTGAGAGGCAAGAATGAAGTCAGTGTCTACATCCCATGCGCAATGACTGGCCGCCTTTAAATGACCATCTGTTGAAAATGTCACTGAACAATGTCTATAAGCCTGAGCATCACCCTTTCTTCTTTGTGTGCGAGACACTTTTGTTCTGTTTGCTTTTTTTGATCCTTGAACATATTTCATTTATTGAGCAGAAACAGAGAAGCAGTCTTGATCTTGCCTAGAGACAGTCACAGGATCATGCTTTTAATGCACTATTAGGTAATAATTTCTAATAATGAATATGTTCCTTAAATAAGAATGTAAAGTGTAGAAAAAATAAAAATATCTCAGTCTTTTACTTATAATTATATGACACTGGCTATGTGATTGTAATACGCCCAGAACACATAAAGTCCCAAATAACTAATGCAATGAACATTTTTATTTTCAAGAGAGTACTTAAATTTTTTTTTATTTTCTTTTTAACTTTATATGCTCCAAAATTCTATATACAAACTACACTGGAATCCATGAGAAAAAAATGACTACAAATTTACATTATAAATAGTACTGAAATGGAGGGGTCTTGTTTTTATTCAGCCTTTTTTAACTTAAAATTTTTTTCCAAATATTTTCATAAATGCATTTAGTGGTAGCAAAATTCTCTACAAAAATATTCTTAATATTCAAATATTTTCATATCTATTGATTTTTTATAGATTAAAGAAGAAATATATTCTCATACCGACTTCCATACTGGTGGCAATGATGTACATAGGATATTATTTGGTGGCAATGATGTACATAGGATATTAATTTGTGCATCAAAAAATTACCATTGAGTGACATGGAAATCCTGAGTACTCATCATCATTTTTTAGTCAAACAAAAGTGATTTTTGATATCAGGTAGTAGTAAAGAATATGTTAAATTTGTTATTCTACACATGAAGCACTTGTTTTATCCAACAGTAGAAAATGAAGGATTTTTTTTCTTTCAGGTTTATGATGCAAACGCCTGTTTACCAAGCCCCTAGATGTCCTCTAAAGTCCTGCCTAGCTCTAACTTCAATGATCATGACTCGACTGATAAGAAAATCAGCTTTTCACACATGCATGTTTATCTGCTTCTCCATCTAGGTTTTCTTAGTTTAATAAGGCTATCTGGACTATCCATGTTTATAATACCATCCCTATTGTACAATATAATCAAATTATAAAAATTCACTATATATATTTTTATAGATAGTGAAATATATATATATTTATATATAGTGAAATATATATATATATTTTAGAGAAAGGATGTCACTCTGTCACCCAGGCTGGAGTGCAGTGGCACGATCATAGCTCACTGCAGCCTTGACCTCCCGGGCTTAAACAATCCTTCTGCCTCAACCTCTCAAGCAGCAGGAACCACAGAGGGGCACCAACATTTATTTGTTAATAATCATTTTGTTCATTTATTTTCTTCTAATTTATTTTGTTCATTTTTTTGTTGATACAGAATGTTGCTGTGTTGCCCAAGCTGAGGGACCTTCCCTCCTGGGCCTCCCAATGTACTGGGATCACAGGCATGAGCTGCCACTCCTGGTCCATGCTAAATTTAATTGATTATGTGGTATTATGTGATTACATTATGTACCTAGAATTAATAATATAGTATGTTTCCGTCACTTAGATAACTACTGAAATGCATGAAGATAGAGCTGTGCATGTGCAAAGTGCTGATTGTGCAAAGTTAAGCACTGCTTGGAGAAATGGGCTGAAAAAGACCTTAATTTATACAGGCTGTTCATCCCTTAGACTCCTTCATAACTTCTCACTCAACAGGTCTTTAGAATGGGCCTCTGAGACGAAGGTAATATTCCATTTCTTGATCCAACAACTAGTTGCCCAATTATATTTACTATATTGTAAACAAATTAAAAATCAAACTGAACTCTTTATTTTCCTGTAAGTATGCTTTAAAGAACTGATAGAACATAGTTCTGTTACATGATTATTTAAGCTTCGTTTAAAAAGTTGATTAAAATATTTTTTAAACTGTCTAAGTCATTGTGACTTCATTGAAAGCAATTAGTTGCCATTTTCTAAGATAGGGAAGAATATGGCATATTTTCGTATAAATAAATAAATATGATCTGTTTATATTTAACAAAATAAAATAAAATATTAGCAAAATAAAATAAAATAACTAAAATAAAAGCTGTTGAGTAAAGTTTCCAAGTACAGAGACGATTGCTTTGAAGTACTTTGTTTTACAAGGGGACATTTTTTCTTCTGAGAGAGTCAATATAATTTATATCTCCAAAAACAAAGAAATCGTATGCTTTCCACCCACCATTTTATGTGTCTATATGTGTTCATATTTTCTATTAATATTGTCATATGAAACTAATCTTTCAATTTCATTTTGGTACTGTTCTATTGTATGAAAATGCAATAATCTACCTCTTTACTCTTTGATTTCACTGGTTTTGGTTAGTTACTTTGCTATTTCAAACAATGCTGCTATCAACATTTGTTTTGTATCTCCTGATACATGTGTGCAAATATTTTCCAAACATATTTGTGAAAGAATAAAAACACAGTGCAATAGGATAGCACTTCTTTAAATTTACTAGATAATGAAAAAAACTATTTCTAAAGTCTTGGGTAAAGCCTGAGTTCTACTAGGAGTGACTATGAGGAACATAATAATTCTTTTTCCTATAAATTCTTGTCAATAGTTTGAGAGGCTTTCTGAGATGTGTGCAGCAGTATCCCTCATGATTTTAGTTTTCAGTTCCCTTGTTAAAAACTTGGTTTAGAATATTTTTATATGTTTTATTTGCTAGTTAGATACCTTATTTTATAAAGTTCTTAATTAAGTATTTGAACATTTTTTCCATAGAGTTTTCTGGCTTTTTCTCACCAATTAGTGAAATCCTTTGTATGCTTTGAGTAAGAACCTATTGCAAGTGTCAGCAACATTTTCTGTAACATGTTAGATGGTGAATATTTTAAACTCTTTGGTCAAGAGACAAAATCAAGGCTATTATTATATAGGTGCCTACGTTAAGAAAGAAAACAAATCCCCTAAAGACTTTTTTAAAATAAAATTAAAATACATATAATAACACTATAGTATTTTTGTTTCGTAACACAATTTATTAATGAGAAGAATTAACTTCTTTTTGGAAGGAATAACATTTAAGTAAAATAGGGTATATAGTTAGCCTTTGTTATTATTAAAATCTTTTGCAAATATTCACCTTTTAATGGTTATCTGTAATGAGATTTTTCCATTGTTCATCATTTCATCTTTGAAAATGCCTTGTTACACAGATAGGTACTGTTATCAGTATATGAGTATATGATTTTAATTTATGATATGTACCTACTAACAGTGATTTAGAAGATTCAGTTACATCCTACTCTTGATATTTGCTTTAAGCATATAATTCCATTGCTAATTAAACACCTAAATGAAGATTAAGTAAATGCTCTTCAATTGCAGATAAATATTTTTTGAAATGTGGAAAATATATTTAAATTTGCACTGAGGTCTAATAAATGTGTTGGACTATAATTTTATCTCAGAAAATGTTTCTATTAAAAATTTGTGTGAGAAGAGGGATCTCACATCATGTTTTCTCTTTTGACAATACAGGAAACAGATAAAGCAGTTTGACAGTTTGGGTCTGAAACTGTTATTTGGTGAAATGATTTTACTGTAATTTAATTTTCATACAAAATGCTGTTTTACCTTGTAAATTTAATTGAATTAACTAAAACCATTATCTTGTCTGCAGAAAAACCTACTTTTCAAGACCACTTAATAATCAATAGTATACGACGTTGGTTCTTCTTTTTAAGGAAACAAAAAATTCAGCCCTGAGCTAAAAGAATCACATAAAAGTTTACTAATGCTATCAATGTAACTGAAATGCAGTAGGCAATTCAGAAATCCCGTTTCTATATCTGTCACAATACAAGTTACCATAGTTAAATCTCAGAAACAAGGAAGACTGGCGTTGGTACTACTGGTTCCATAACACAAGACAGATTCTAATATTTACTGCAAAAATTTAACATCACGATGTATAATACAATATATTCATAGTCTTTAAACATCTTTTATTTTCACAAGATTTATAAATGTTTCCAGGCCAAGTGGGTGGCTCATGCCTGTAATCCCAGCCGTTTGGGAAGCTGAGGGTAGGGAGTATGGGTCACTTGAGGCCAGGAGCTCGAGACCAGCCTGGCCAACATGGTAAAACACCTTTTCTACTAAAAGTACAAAAATTAGTCAGGCATGGTGGTGGATGCCTATAGTCTTAGCTGTTCCTGAGGCTGAGATGAGGCATGAGAATTGTTTGAACCCAGGAGGCAAAGATTGCAGTGAGCTGAGGTTGGGCTACTGCACTCCAGCCTGGGTGACAAAGTGAGACCCTGTCTCTAAATAAATAAATAAATGAATAAAAGTATTTCCAGTGAAAGCTTTTACCCTTCTCTACATTTATTTACCATCATCAAATGTAACACATTTTAGCATATTCCACTTCAGGTTGTACCAAATCTGGCTTTTCATAGCATCTTTGAAAATATTCTCAACTGTAATTTTTCTAAGCAGGTATTCACAGAAGTTAGTTATTCCCAAGAGGCAAGTATTGACTCCTCACATAGACTACAAGTGAACATCTGCTAATGCATCCAGATCTAAGGACAAACACTAAATATAATTTGTCTTTTTAAAAAAGACTATTAAGTTACCCACAACATCCTAAACTCTTTGAATATCTATTTTTACTAAAAGGCTAATAGTCATAAACAAATTGATTTTCTCTGGGCACATTTTTCAGCTACTATAATTAGCTCACTAGCAATAAATAGGCTTTCCCTGCTTGGTCAACGAATGAGCCACTTGCAAACATACTTTATTTGCAGCTCCATTTTTGCTTTATATTTTTGTGAGGAAATTCTGCTGTTACAAAATATTCCATTTCAAACTTTCTAATTTTCCCCACTGTTTTTTTCCTGCAAGGTGAGAATATCGTTATGACTGCTTAGTCTAGTAATTTCAACACATATTGCATCCTATTGTCATTTAATTAGTGTAATTGCACAGTAATCACAATGTTTTGGCCTAATATAGTAGGAAATATTTCACACTCTAATGTCTCCTAAAAATGTGACATTAATAATCCAATTTTCTCTTTCTTTTTCTTTTGACATGATAGATATCCTCTGGTATTAAAATAGGTAAATAAAACACCTATATAACGATATGTGGCACTCACAACACTGTTCATTTATACATGCATCCTAGTGATTTGTGGTGCTCTGAGGAAGAATGTGGATCCGTAGAGAATCACATCAAGTCTCTGATGAAACTATTCAATTTTGCCAGTATAGTTCAAAAAAAACTGTAGATAACAACTATAGATAAACAAATGAGTATGGCTGTGTCCTTCCAAAACTGTGAAATGTGAATTTCTTACGATTTTCCTATGCCACAAAGTATACTTTTGACTTTT
>NW_012106698.1:471627-479928 GCF_000951045.1 Mandrillus leucophaeus
CTTGGACAATACCTAGCTTTCCTAGGCAGAGGTCCTGCGACCTCCCTCAGTGTATGTGTCCCTGGGTACTTGAGATTAAGAGAATGGTGATGACTTTTCACAAGCATACAGCCTTCAGGCACTAGTTTAACAAAGCACACCCTGCACAGCCCAAAATCCATTAAACCTTGAGTCACCACAGCACGTCTCTTGCAAGGACAAGGTTGGGGGTAGGGTCACAGATTAACAGCATCTCAAATACAGAACAAAATGGAGTCTCTTATGTCTACTTCTTTCTATATAGACACAATAACAGTCTGATCTCTCATTCTTTTCCCCATATTATTTTTTCTTAGTTAGCTTGCTTGAGGTTTATGAATTTTATTGACTTATCAAAGAATCGCCTTTTATTTAGTTGATTTTCTCAGCATTTTATTGTTTCCAATTTTACTGATTTTTGTTCTTTATCACATATTTTCTTTGTTTTAGGTTTAATCCATCATTTTTAGTTTACTTAGGCATAAGCTTCTTTATTGAACTCAGATGTTTCTCTTTTGTAATCTATGCACTTAATAACACAAAATTCCTACTGTCTCTACTTTCTCTGAATCAAACAAAATTTCACAAGTTATATTTTATATAGTTTAAAACATTTTGAAATTTCTTTTGAAATGTTTTCATTGATACCAGAAATTTTAGGTTTGATTTTTTTAATTATCTTCTTCTTAATGATGTTAAGTTTGACTGTGGTATAACATACTTTGTTTAATTTATATTACTTCAAATTTGATAAAGTGTCTTTATGGCACCTTAATTTATATAATTTATTTAATGATTGTCATGTACATAGATATATTGCCTATTGGTTTTGTTTCTCTGGACACCCCTGGCTAATATTAATACATTCTTGAGAGCCTATGTCTGCTACTTTATAATCCTGTTACTCTAGTTAAGCCCTGTTGTGACGTAAGATGTGAGTGAGGTGGTCATTCTAAGCTCCTCCAATTAAGTATCATTATTTTATCAGGTTTGTGTGTCAGGCCTGTGGTAAACAGGATACCATGTTGCACTATATTTCTAGATTTTTTTAATCCACACTATAGTAGCCTTTATTTTATGGTTTTTGCCTTTATTTTATGACTTATAGTTTTATTTTTGTGTTTGATTCACTTTGTCTCCCACATTTTGATTCTTGATACTAAATAATTTATAAGTGAACTAATTACTATGACTATATTCTAATTTTCTGTTTCCTTTGACTTTAGTACTTTGGCAGCTACTCATAGGTGATGGAATTTAGGGACTCTAACACTTTTGCTTTTGATATCCCACTCTCCCAGTGAAAATTTTCAATTGCTTTTTTTTTTCTTGCTGAAGAATATTATTATAGTCATTTGGTAAGAGAAAGTTCAATAGGTGCTTCTTTCTGTTGGTGTCAATAGTGTTCACTTCCAGCACGAAATGCAGATCTATCTTTCTACTCAACAAGTTCATAAAATATGGCATGAAGGTCTCCAGAAACCATATGATGATGGGTTGTAAGACTTTACCTGCTATGTAGTGTAAAGAATGTCTATTAAACAGTTCAAAACACCCCACAGTCTTTGTATTATTCTAATTTCTGTGTGTGTCTCATTGAGTTGCCATGAATATGACCATGAGAAACCTAGAATACATGATCGCCAACATCAAACATGTACCAGTGGCTTGACCTCTTCTGCATTTACATCTCACGTGCTCTTTACCTAAGATTTGCTTTACTCTTGACATAAACTGATATTCACATTCAAGTTTTAATTCAGATGTCTTATGTTTTCAATCTTCAGAAACATTTTGTTTCCTTGCCAATAATTAGTGCTTACATTCAAATACCTATTTTTCTTAACTGAACTTATAAAGAGTCATTGCAATAGTTATTATCTGTTTCTTGTTCTGATTATTATTTGACATCTATTTGTGGCTTATAGCAATAGGTAGGGCTGTTTTATAGACCTAGAATTTAGGTTGAGAAAACACCAAAATTCCAAAAAATATTCAAAAAACTAGGGATTATTCAACAATGTTATGACAGTGTTTGAAATCTGATGTTGAGATACATTAAGACCTAGATCTAGTCAATAGTTGCTGTTTCTTAATATAAACAAGGGCATACATGATTTCCATCTACATTTCACTGGCCAGAAAATGCACATGGTCCTGACCTTTCTGCAAGGAGGACTGGAAATAAAGTCCTTTTAGGTGCTCAGGAAAAAGGATTTCTGAAAATCTCTTCCACTTCTGTCTCATCCATGAGGAACAAAAATGGACACCTAAAGATTTAATCTACTGAATAATGCACACTTTAACAATGATACAGGAAACACTCACATTTTAATGCCCTTGCTATCTACAAAAAACAAAAATGTCGCTACTCCCTCTAACAATTTCACATGAGTATTTTTAATTGGTGAAAACTAGTTGGCATTCAGATTACCATCTGCAGTGGAGAACCAGAATAGTATGGAATGTGGACGAGCAAATTCAGTATGTCTAGCACAAGAAAGAATAAGACCCTAAACATTTCTGTAATAAAGGAATGAAACAACAGTCACAGACAGAGAATCAGGAATTGAAATAGCTATTATGATTGAATAGCACACTAGATCCTAGAAGACAATATATTATATTTTAAAAATTTGTAGTATAAATTAGTGTCAGTCAATATTCAGACAAACTTCAAACTGAAAGAATAGAATAAAAATAATCTGGACTTTTGAAATAAAAATACTTACCCATTTTGAATGATTTCTAAGAGTTACCAGAAGTGTGCTCTTGCAAAGTGAGTGAGTAGATTTAAAAAAGTAAAACAAAGAGTAAGGAAAGCACATGGTACAATATAGGAGAAATATGAGCAATGGTGAAAGATTGTCTTAACAAGACTGATAGCACTGGTATAAGAGAATTTGAAAAATCAAGAAAATAAAAATAAAATTATGATTCCTTAAAGAGTGTGATTATTTGAAAAGTTTTTATATTTCTACTGGAAAGTTAGACAGTGAAATATTGATACATGGAAAGCCAAAAAAATAAGTCTGGGAACTACATGGTTCTACATGGAAAAAAGTAAACAAAGCACACTCCAAGACTGTAGTGTGAATAAGCTGTAAGGGGTTAAGGTAAGTGTAAATACAGAATTTTTTTAAATGCAAATATATTGGGATAATGTGGTAGATACAGAAAAATTGTCAACTTCCATACCAGGATGTTATATAATTCCTACCTGAAAATTTAAGAAAGAGCAGTTTCAGATTGTCATTTGGAGATATTAATACAAATAGCAGAAGAAATATAAAATAGTGAAAAGTATTTGATTTAGATAACATATGTTTGGACTGGAGGTCGATTTTAAGATAAGACTCTTTGATAATCACAAGTTTGGACTGGAGATCAGTTTTAGGATGAGACTCTTTCATAATCACAAGACTTGCACTTAGACACTATTAAATGAATGCAAAAATATGTGCATCATAATAAATCCTGCTGATTTGATATTGAAATATACACAACTTTCTGGAGTAGTCTCTATTTTAGTAGACAGTAAAACTGTACACCGTCTCACCCTAAATAGATCTCAAGCAGAAAAGATCAGAAAATATACTAAAAACAGCAGTAGTAATGTTATATAAAGGTTGCAAGTCATAAACAAAGACATGGCAAATATACTTTTTAAAAATAATTACAGATACTGAGATCAGTGTGAGAAAACAAATAGTGAATGCACAAGGACAAATAACCCAAAATGTTAATGCAAGCGTTACACGACAGTTTTATTTTGGAAATTAATTGAGCAAAATTGAGCAATGTATACCAACAAATGTGTATCTGTGTGCCATCAACAAGCAATTCCCCTCATTGGCATTCATTCTAAGAAGATGAATTAATAATGTGAATAGAGGTATGCAGAGTGATGTTCATCATGGTGCTGTTATGCTATTGAACCTGGTAAGGAAAATCTATGACATAAACAAAATGAGAAATAATGTGTCAAGTTTCAAAGATCACTTAAATGTATGGTCTAGAATGACGTCTGCAACATTTGGTTGCATAATATATTTCCATACACATAATTGTATGCATAAATATACATGTATCTATCTAGGTAGACGTACTTAAAGTAAGAGCAACAAAATATTTGTGACTGTTTCTTATTGGTGAAATTGTAGAAGAATTTACTGTCTTTGTCATGATATTTTGGTGTGCTTGGAGTTTTTTTAACAAGGGAAAATTCTCATACTACCAGAAATAGAGGCTTTTGAAAACTGTGCCATCTATGAAAGAAGAATAGGACAATATTTATGTCGAAGTCTGAATGTGAAAACATATCATGCTCAACTTAAAGACATAAAAAAAGTTATCTGATATGATTTCCTAAATGTGAGTGAAGCAGATGGTGACTTTTTATAGTTTGGAAGCAGATACCCATATGGTCATCTCAAATAGTGAAATCTCTTTTCCATTGAGTATTTTCTTTCTCAGTAGTTGGCACCATGATTCTCCACTTCACCCACATTGGAAACTTGGCAGTGGATTTTGACAGCTGCCTTTCACCCATCTCCCTCATGCAATCACTCACCATGTTCTGCAAACTCTCCTTCCTAGTAATTCATAAAAACAATCCTTTTCATCCTTACTCTAATTTGCCTTCAGGGTCATGGAATTGGGTGAAAACACTATGCTTTTTGCTTCAGAGGCATTGAGTTTGATTTATTTCTCATATTGTGATAGCCTTGAAAAAAGTCTTTCTTGCTTGAGTAACTTACCTGTTACAATTTTTCTTCGACAACATCAAGGAAAATTAAAGTGAGAAAGGAATAGGTAACTGCATTACAATTGTTTGGCAGCTTTAAAGAATTCGTAGGGTTTATAGCCATAAATTTTAAGTAGAATCAATTAGTGATCTTGTGAATTTTCCTCCTCTCATATTCTACTGAAAGAGTTGCAGGCACAATGTAGTGGAGAATTTAATTTAATCAGGTTTGGGGTTTAAATTTTTTTGACTCTCCCCTGCCCCTCCCTGCAAGTCAATATGTAAAAAGAGAAGAGGTGAAAAGCTGGGCAATGAGGAAAAAGAAACTACCAAATGAACAATAGTCAGTGAAAAGATGATAGGCTCTATTCCAGAGGGTTTGAAATATCTTGGAATCCGAGTGCTAAAGAAAGTGAGCTGAAAATATAGAATATAATGGTGATGAGGTGGTATTACAGAACAGGTGCATCTAGTGGTAATGACCAGACCCAGGACATTTATTGTAGAAGAAATCAGTTGTCATAGGATGGAAGAGAAGGACAAGATTATTAGAGGAAAGGAACTAAAGGGGAAAAAAAATCAGTTGCATAAAGAAACATCTATGGGTATACTGAATTTGAGAAGAATTAAGAAGGAAGTAAAAAGGAAGACAATGAAGAGAGTGATTGAGCCAAGAGATACAATCTTTAAGAAATGAAAGGTCTGTGGATCGCAGCTTAAATCATGGTATATACAACTGATGACCCGAGATTCAACCTGATATATAACCTGACAGTATGAGATTCAAAGCTTGGTGGTTTCACAGAGAAAGTCTGGGCAGGAGGTAGGAGAGGGAAATGACCTGGAACAAAGAACAGGCAGTATACCTATCCTACCACTCCACCCAATGGTTAAGAGAGGAGAATGTTGATGAGCCATTAATTCTTAAACAAAACTATTTTCATGCTAATGAACTATTTCAACATATAAAAAAAAACCAAAAACTAAACTAAATCCCCAAACCACCTTCCCATTACCCACGAAGCATAAATTAATAAATAAGTTACATGATTTTTCATGACTGAAGCTCACAGGTCATTTAGAGCCTTCTCTGGAAGGCTTCTTTCCTCCTGAAAGTTTGCTGGGTCTGATCTTGATCTTGCTGGAGGGCATCTTCTGCATCCCTTTTGTGGAAAAGGACTGAAACCCCGCAAACAAACTGAAGTTCAACCTAATGTGCCTGGCATCATTTCCAAGTCATTTGCCTGCAACACTTCCAATGGATTTGTTAATAATGATAAAAATGGAATTTACATTTTTCTTCAATTAAAGAGGTCTGTAGGATAGAAATATTTTGATCTTGTTTTCTTTTTTAATCTGCTGATATCTAGATGGGAATTTGATGATTCAGATTTGAAATACAAGGCTTATTCTGATCCGCACTTGCTAGCAAATAATCATTACGCTTCTGTTGGCATTTCTCTGTACGGTGTTCTAACCGTGTAACAGAATAGTGTTTTAAAATTAATTAAATTAAAATTGTATTATAGTTAGCTAGCCACAGCTCTCAGGTAATCAATGATCTTAATTAACCTACTTTGAGATTGAATATATTGTCTTCCATGGTGGCCAAGGCAGCATGAGGATTCTTTCCATTAATCATAAAAACGTGGGTTATGATGAAGCTTTGGTCTGGGCTGCCAAAAACAGAGAATAGGATCTCTTGTTAGCTTTCCTTATGCTTCAGACTCTGTGTCTATTTACAGAGTCAATTCTTAAGGTCAAATCCAATTTTCCTTCCTTTCTTTGGTAAGACTTTTCCCCTTTCACCACTTCAAACTGAGGACGGGTAGGGAGTCATCCTGATATGAATTTGTCATCATTTTTCATCTCCTCTGTTTTCATGTTGAAAGTGCCTTAGCAATTAGGATTCATAGACTGAAAGACAATCTTGCTTATGGTGGCAATTTGTGGTAACACTAAAGGTACAATTATCAAATCAGACTCACACTGATTTGAATAACAATATACTGTACTCTGTAACATGTTTTATTAACGATTCAAAGGATTCAGGCGATCACATGGCACAAATTACTCTGATCTGTGACCATCTAATGCATCTCCCCACAGTGTTATTTCTCCCATATTAGGACTAAACATGTAAAGTTTATTTTGAGTAATGCATGAGAATATATGGCTAACATAGAAAGAACAACTTTAGTTACAGAATATCTCCAATTTTTATATACCTTTATTTACACAGTTTATCAGTATTCTCCAGCTAGCTAGGCTTGCAAAATTTATACATAATGCTAAAAGCATTTTTACTGATAAGGACTCTCCATTTCCAATTTGGTAGGAAATAGCATGTGTATATTTACCAAAAGGTCTTATTACTAGGATGTAAAAGCAACGATTTGACTGGGTCACTCATTTCCCAGATGTCCTATTTAAGAGAAGATTAGATTACAAGCTTCCTTTCAATGTTGCCCTTCACAAAAAGGCATAGAAATAGCTATTCACTATTATATTGCATGTCAAGTAATGAGCTGTCTGTTCATTAAATGATTTCTCGTATTCTTTAATTTTTCTGTGTGTCAAATGTTGTCCTATCAAAAGTGATACGATTTTGAAGCTGTAATAATCTACCAATGTATGTTCCTGAGTGATAAACATTTCTGTAATTTTTTTCTTTGTATATTTTGACAGTCGTAGATTAGGGCGAAATGTATGTCTATTGAGCGAAATCATTTTCATGGAAAACAAATTGATTTCTATCTGCACGATACCACATGCAGACACTCAAACATACACAGGGAAGTGCACCTGCATTACCATACAGTCTTGCAAATAAATGTTGAATACTGTCTGAGCTTGATACATAAATGATTTCTTTTTAACCTCCTACGGCATCATTGGAGTATGAGGTTGCACATTTATTCTTTTCACGGTTTATTTTTTATTTTTTTTTATTTTTATGGCTGTGAAGTCATGCAATCACAATTCAACTCAATGCCAGTCCTTAGTTCATGCTGGTTAATCAGCTGAGTCAGATCTCAGCTGGATCCTCTTGCATACTTTGATTTCACAAAATCATTAATCTCATTCCCAACTGAGTCCAAACATTTCTAAAGTCGGTGAAACTGTGCCTTTCCTTTCTAAGACAAAAATATTCGTGTTTTCTTCTTTCTTTTTTCCTTTTTTTTTTTTTTGCAGGGCATTGAGAGTGCAAAAGGTTATCATCTAGAGCAGGCATTTTCGCCCCTTAGCTTTAAAAATCTTCCTTAGTCATCTGTGGGTTTGATTGTTCTGCAGCCTTGATCACTGAGTAAAATTTTTTCATCACTTGCCTTTCATCTTTTCTCTAATTTACATGTCATATAGATGTGGTGATCCTATGAACTGTATTGCTGCTAAAACAAAAAATAAAACTTTTTTATAGGATCTTCTTGTATATATATAAAAAGGTGAACCATAGCATATGCTTGACAACATAGAAACAACAAGCATATCCACACATCTTACATACACCCGCATATGCCCACATACATATATAT
>NW_012106698.1:480028-482356 GCF_000951045.1 Mandrillus leucophaeus
CATCATGGATTTAAGCATAGTAAATCCTCTCCTTTTGCAGGCTGCTTTTCTTTTCTTTCTGTTTTTTTGAGACGGAGTCTGGCTCTGTTGCCCAGTACACATCTAGATGTGTATAAGAGACAGACATAGAAACAACAAGCATATCCACACATCTTACATACACCCGCATATGCCCACATACATATATATACACACACATACACATATATATATGCATATATATTTAAAATTTTAGAAAATAAATCTATAAGAATGTAATGTTATTTCTAGATATAGCCTTCATAGATTTTTTTCTTTATACTTTTCAGAATTTTCCAAGTCATTAACAATATATTCATATTGTACTTATAGAAGAAATGACACCTATGTGGGATATTAGTATATCGTCATATTATTCTCATATGATGTCATACAATTATGGCATCTGATGATTTGATTTCTCAATCCTGTGATTTGAATATGAACCATAAATGTATATTCTATATGCATTTTTATAAAATCACAGGATTGTTTAACAGATGAAATATGTTTTTAAATTTTTAGTATAAGTAGAAAAATAAACTCGCTATAATATAGAAAACCTAATATGAAAAATTACTTATCCATATAGGTAGCTAAAATGCATATTATAAATGTCAATTATAATAATATAATTTACTAATCCATTAGGTGAGTCTACATATTTATCAAATACCTAGCATTAAGAATGACTTTTACAGCGTAAATTTAATTTTCACAACCATCTGCCAAGGTAGGTAAAATAACCTCCAACACACAGCACATTTGAGACCCAGATAATTTAAGTAACATGCAGAAGATAACGGAACCAGAACTGAAACATAAGCTTGTGTGTTGGATTCTTTATGTGTTTTAAATTCCAAAGTTATTTTTTTTTCACCTCAAATTACTGATGTTTCTTGTCTACATATCTTGAGGTCACTAGATAATACTTTTCACTTCACATTCCTACATAGAGAAGATCATACAAGAGCATGTTGTTATGTGCAGATAGGAATTAATCCCAGATGACCAACAATGCTGTTGCCCAGCACGAGTTAGTAAACTGTGGCCCTCAGGGTCCAATTCACTAGCACCCCGACCATAACTGCTTGTGCAATTGTAGTCTTGTTGCAATGGGCAGATTCATTTGTGTATTTGTGTACGTCTGTCTTCATGATGCAGTTGCAGAGTAGTTGTGACATAAACCATATAGTCTATGAAACCTAAGTGATTTGCTGTTTGGGAATTTAATAAAAGGTCTGCACTTTCTACGTGTATTTAAGGTCATTTGTTTTGTAATCAGACAATTCAAGTTTCGAACAAAGATATAACACTTTACAGTTTTATAACCATAAACAAATTATGAGGTTCTTTAAGTTGCATTTTCTTTATATATAAATTAAGAATGATTATAATACCTACTTCATTGAGATGTGTAGAAAATGAAATGATATGAAGACAATGAAAGCATGACAAAATGCCTGATAATAAGAGAATACTTATCATTATAATTCGCTAATATTTGCCATACGTTTTCAATTTTATTTGCTTGAGATTATGATAAGTAAAGCATCAGAACTCTGCTTCTATGAAAATGTCTACTTATTTAGTATTATTATTATGTACTTCAGCAGGGTCCTCAGAGGAATCTCCTTCATCCAGAAACCATTTTCTAGGTTTATGCTGTTCTAGTCAATCCAGATTCTTGCTGTATTGAATATAAGGAACATAAAATACTTGACAAATCCAGAGTTTAAATATAATCATATCCTTTTTACTTTTCTAAATAATCTCTTCGGTATCCACCTTTTTTATGTGTGGGAATTCCAGTGCCACACGCTTGACATTCTGTTACTGAAAATTGTTCATATACTCCAGGGAGTGTTCAAATAGATTAATTTTATTTCTACAATAGGCTTATCTGGCCAGCCCTGATGTTTTCTGATGCTTACCTATACCCTAGAAGCAGTTGCTAAATTCTCTGCTGGGTAAAGACAGGGGAACCAGCTAAGAAAAGAAACTCAAATGCAATCTCTGTAGCCCACTTGAAACAGGGCAGTGCATAATTCCAACTGTTTCTTAAAAAATACAAATTAGAAGAAATAGCGACTTTTAAGTCATCTATTATTAACAGCTAGGTAGCTAGTAGAGTTGTGGCCATGAAGTACCTCTTATAGACATCAAGTATTTTACATTTTTTCTTTAGGCTTATCCGTATTTAATTGCTTTATTACATCATGGATTTAAGCATAGTAAATCCTCTCCTTTTGCAGGCTGCTTTTCTTTTCTTTCTGTTTTTTTGAGACGGAGTCTGGCTCTGTTGCCCAG
>NW_012106698.1:482661-510936 GCF_000951045.1 Mandrillus leucophaeus
GAATATGCCATCTACCCAAAGATACAAATTTGGAAAATAATTTGAAGACATATATTTAAAATAAAAATAATTTAATAATAGTAAACAGGAGCCACGATTTTCATTTGCAAGTTACCTACTACCTCCGGTCTAAGCAGTGATTGTGCTTGTGTGTGTTAAGAAGTAGCTGTGCTAGTTCAATATAATATTCGCTAGACCACATGATATTTCTCTGGCTTTATATTGATTTCTTTCAACCCTTGGGCATAGTTTCTTCCTGGTTCTATTTATCCTAGTTCAGCCTTTTATTAGTATTTTGAGAAATACGAAGAATTTGCAGGAACATTGTTTTGCTGTATGTGTTTTCTCTAATGCAGGATAACTTTCTACATTCCTAGAACTTACTAAAAGAAGACAATGTTTATAAGTAATTCCTCCTAAAGCATCATAATCTGATACTGGCATAGAAATAAATTTGGGAATAAATAACTTGCATAACCATGTCTTCTTGTTCTCAGAGTATTTCTATATTATAATAGAAAATGTCTTTTTATTTACAATGTATTACTATCCTTTGTTTTCTCTGTGTTTGATTGCACAACTCTGGATAATTTTTACTTTATTTTTTGTTTACAAATAAAATCACCATCAGCTAAAAACAATGTGCCTAGTTTTTCTTAATTCTAAAATAAAATTTTAATAAAATATATAATATTCAGAAGGCTCATTATATGTACAAAATATATTTCAATTATCTCTTTTAATAAAATATATGTAGAATCTTATTTTGTTCCCCAATATCTTCTAAAATATAGTAAAAACAATCAAAGAAATGGTTTGATAATGCTACAGTATCTGTCAAAATAACCCACCCATTAATACGACAGTGATTCAGACATGCTTTCTGGGATGACATTGTGACTAGTAATAAGCATGATTTTCCATATGCAGGGCATACAGCAGGTCTCTCATTTGGTGTTCACACAACTTATGCTATGCAGAAGTTTGGTACACAATTGAAAAGGCTTACCTCCATAATACTTATGGATTGAGGAGTACAGCAGAGGGAAAAAACTGAAAAACTGTGATAAACCCTAACACTAATGACTTCCTAGACATGGTAACACCACCTTCTTATGTTATTCAAAGTGCATAACACATTTTTGTTCTTTACTATGTCGGGTCAATTTGAATATATTCATAGGTCAAAATAAGTAGATTCTAGTTAAGCTTCATGAAATGAATATATGTACCTATCTAGCTATATTCTGGAAGCCTCCTAAAAGCGACAATAAAGGTGGGAAAAGATACAAACTCAATAGAGAAGAACAACAAAAACAAGAACAGGTGGGACGATCACAACATAGGAGACATCTAACATTTTTGAAGATGAAAGTAAATGGGTTTAACAGAAGAAAAAGGCCCAAACGAAAGCACTTAAATGAGAGGCCAAATGAACCAAACCATTTCCAGTTGAAAATCCCAGAAAGTTCTGGAATTAAAGGCACAAATCATTCATCTGGGGAAAAAAAGGAAAATATAAATAGGCTTGAACATTAATATAAATTTAAACTAAATATATAGATTGTTTTAACTTATTCTACTTAACCATGAAGCTAATACTCTTTTATCATAAAATTAAAATTGGAATTAAATCAATGCTTAAACTACTGGAATGTAAATTTCAGGATACCAAGTACACAGATGGAGAGGATACCTACTGATAAAGGAAGGGTTAAACCTAAACTTGTTTTCTAAGTAGTGAGACCTCCCAACACCCTTTGCATCCAGCTTCCAGCATCCTATACATAAAATATATTATGTACATATATAGTATATTATATTCTATATATTTTATGTTTTCAAAACTACACATTGAGAAAGGTGTAATGCATTAATTTTACACTAACATTTATCACATAATTGCATTAATTTATCATTCACTTTGAAAAATTCCAGGATTTTTTTCGGCAGAAATTAGCTATTGTTTAAAATAATTTTTATTTTTTTTCCCTAGTGGAAGGTTCATACCTCACTGCAGCCTTGAATTCCTGCCCTCTAGTTATCCTGCGGCCTTGGCCTCCCAAAACTCTGGGTTTGCAGGAATGAGCCACCACATATGGCCCTAAAACAGTTTAGATTTTTAGTAGAGAAGTGTAAAATTCTTAAAGGAAAATTAAAATTAACATGTTTTTAAAAAGGAAATTAAAATATTAACCAATTTAAATAACTGATTATTAAAGTGTTAGAGTAAATTTATGTAATTATAAATTATATTAAAAGACCACAATAATTGCACGTTCACTTAGACTGTATCTGTTTCCTCAGCATGAATGGAACAGTACAGGTGCAGCTTTTCAATGTGAATTTACGTATATGTATAATAACTGCAGTGAGAATTAATTTTGTTATATGTTAATCCTAAAGATATGTGAACTGTATATACACCATAGTGAGCGAGTCTGTTTGTAGGCATTATCTTTATGTCATTTAACAAGCACTGAATTATCTTACTGGGAAGTATTCAGATAAAAGAAATACAAGTAATTTTCAAGTTACAAAATTGTCAACTTATTGTTGCTGTTTAAACGGCTAGTTGTGGAATAGCGGGACTTTAATTCAATAATATAAAACTGTAATTCTTACAACCCTTTGTAAAAGCCTGGATCCCAGACCTTAGATAGTATTTCTTTTGTTATTCATCATTTTTAGAAAATATTGATTGTCTACTAAGCGGCAAGCATCTTCCTAGTCATTGGGATGCAATGATAAATTAGATTTAGAAGAATGTTCACTTTTACATTACTTTTAGATGTAACTCCAAATAAGCTTTTGACATAAATAGCTTGATTTGTTTCTTCTCAACTGAAATGGAACACTTTTTTTTTTTTTTACTTTGTTATTTGCTCATGTAGGCACAGCACAATTAATTATTAGATTTAGAATAATGTATTTGACGTTTTAATATGCTTTCTTTATTATTGTCTCCTACACACAGTGAAAGACAATTGTGTCTTATCTATAGAATGCTTGAAACATAACAAACATTGCCAAAAATAAAAAAGAATCAAAAGCATAACAAAATTCACAGCACATTCATGAATACCAAAGTCTCTATTTGCTATGGCAACTGAAGTAGAAATTTCCCCTCAATAGGCATTAAGTTTCTGAATGTCATAACTTGTTATTAAGGCCTTGTAAGCAACATCAAAGATTATTAGGACTGTCAAAATCTATGTTTCAAACGAAATGTTTTTATCAGAATGAATGGTGTGATGTCACAGCTTATACGTTCTCCAGTGTCTACAGCTGAATAAAAAGAACACATAAAGGCAAACAGCTACAATAAGAGGCAGGTTTTGTTGGGAATTAGCAAAAATAATTTTTGGAGTGCAGCTGTGGTTCCAAGATAGGAGGCTTGGTCGTGAACGACAACTTATCATTCAATGACTGTCAGCATGTTTCAGCCAGTGAGGCACTTACATCTGTTTCACTGGGGAACTTCTCATAAGTCTATTTAAGAAAATGAGAATCCATATTTTATTTCCATGGGCTTTTCTTCTGTGATATGCCCACTTATCGATTTTGCCTTTAATAATCTTCCAGGAAGTTCTATCCACAAAGAAATATCAAAGGAAATCCTTTGGTCAAATGTGTTAGTGCTGTGTTCTGCATCAGCTCAAATGAAACATCAAAACTTTGAGAGAAAAGTATAAAATGTGGCTATTTGCATACCAAAAACCATTTGTTTGAGTGGTAAAATTAAAATCTTTTTTATTAGATTTCTGTTGGGAGACAATTCTCCAGGGATCTTTGCTATTTTTTTCATGCATGTGAGCAGAGACACTGACAACAGATTTTGTTGTCGAAATGATATCTTTCAGTGTTTTTAGAGTAATCAGCCTAGGAAGACATCTCCACCCAGAGCAAAGGCCAAGTGGCTCTGCTTTTCAGTGTAATGAAGTTCATGTCTCCCCCTTGATGAGGGTCAGGGAAAGTTTGTTGCAGCCTATTACAAATGATTGAGATAGTCCTAGCCAGTTTAAGTAGCTCTCCACTCAGCCTCCTGTAACCTACTATATTACTTACTTATTACATTTATAATCTGTCTCCTCCTTACCAGAATGCAAGCTTTGTAAGCACGGGTAGTTTTAGTTTTTAGTTTGCAAATGTGTTCCAAGTATCTCAAGTGATGATTGGCACATATTAGTCATCCAATATTTGATGAATAAGTTAATACATTATAAATGAATTATAATTCTTTACTTTTTAGTTTTTCAATTAGGGTATGAATTTTTTTATTTCTCCAAATTAATCTATTTAATCTTCAGTCTTCATGTATAAGCACAACATCCTTCAAATTATGCCATAATAGTGAAAAAATTATGAATAATAATTTTTGCAGAACCTTTTTACATTCTTACCACATGGATTATCAGTGAAGATTTACCATCAACCTCTTCAGAAACAGTATTTTTTATCTATGACATGCCTCCTTTTTTCCATCAGAGTTAGGAATATAACTGTGAATATATTAGGAATCAGTTTTCTCTCTAGAATGATTTCTAACATATTCTACATATGACCTCTCCCTAGTCATAGTACCTTTAGCGCTGCTAAAGTTCATCTTCATTTTCGAAACACAAAACGTTTTTATTGATTTATTTTTAATTATTTTTATTTTAAGTTCCAGGTCTAGTTAAGGTGTTAAGAATGAATCAAGTTACAAAATTATAACCAATAGGGAAGATGCTTTAACACCCTTATATAATACAGGGACATATAGTCACACTGTTCAGTCTTATGACAAATGATTAAGCATTTGACAAAAATTTGCAAAAATATTCTATTATCCTGGTACATGCCGAACCATTTTTTAAAATATTTTATACATTGATTATATCAAATAAAATTCAAAAATGTGTATGTATTTGAATATTTAATGATACTAAATTATAAATTTAATGTTTAATAGCTTTTAAATAAGAAATACATAATATTCTTTGTATTTTAAATTACATTAGTTGACTAACAGGTGATGCAAATATAATTTCTAAGTGTTTTTATTGTAATTACAATCTCTGGGGATTATTTTGCCATGGAATTAATACCAGAGGATCCTGTGTCTTCTCCACAGTCTCTATTAAATTTGAAGTAAATCATCATGCTTCATCCTGACTAATTTATTTTAAAAAGAAACAGATAAACTTTTGAAATTTGGTTTATTTACTATAGAGTGACTATTCTTAGCATATTTTCTTGGACTGGGAATCTTATATATGATCCATAGGTATGTATCAGTAGGAAACATTGAGTAAATTTTATTATCACACACTCTAAGAAAGGTAGTCCATGTCATTAGTTTTAATACAATATCCTTCTTGTGGCACGCCTTTTCTGTAACCATCTAATGTATAGAACAGGGCAGCTGTGCCATGCCACACTGTAAACATATATGTAAGATTGGGTTAATGAAAGAGACTAGAAATGGCATCTGACCTTGTTTAATGTTTTGTGGGAGAGGTGAGATGGCGAGGTAAGCAAGTGTATTCAGATGCAGTCTTAGAACTACTTTAAAGATAGTTCCCTCAGAACACCCCTGTTCACACACTTTCCTTCTGTATTTTCTAGCTTTTCCAATAAATGTTGTATCACCTACCTGCACCCAAACTACAGATTTGCTGCCCCATTGAACTGATTTTCTCTACTATTGGTACATTATAACTGTTTTCTCAATATCAAACAACACCTTCCTCCAAAAATACTTTTAAAAAATAGGCATAGATAAGTGCTATTTTGTTTTTAATGTTGACTAAATTAATGAAACATTTAGTTTTGTAGTGCCCACATATTAATAGCTATTGCTGCCTGGGCAACATCAGGGTTGTATATTGAAGAAAACTACGGTAAACCCTTGTGTTTGGTGAAAACATTAATTCCGCAGAACAATAGAGTAGCTGAGGCAGTAATTGCACTAAATAACTATAGCAGATTTCAGGGGGAGAGTTTAAATCATAGGTGTTGTATTAGTCCATTTTAACGCTGCTGATAAAGACATATGGGAGACTGGGAAGAAAGAGAGTTTTAATTGCACTTACAGTTCCACGTGGCTGGGGAGGCCTCACAATCATGGTGGGAGGTAAAAGGCACTTCTTACATGGTGGTAGCAGGAGAAAATGAGGAAGGACACAAAAGCGGAAGCCCCTGATAAAACCATCAGATCTTGTGAGACTTATTCACTACCGGGAGAACAGTATGGGGGTAACTACCCCCATGATTCAATTATCTTCCACTGAATTCCTCCCACAACATGGGGAAATTATGGAAGTACAAATCAAGATGAGATATGGATGGGGACACAGAGCCAAACCATATAACTTCACCCCTGGCCCCTGCCAAAGTTCATGTCCTCACATTTCAAAACAAATCATGCCTTCCCAACAGTACCCGGAAGTCTTAACTTATTTCAGCATTAACTCAAAAGTCCACAGTCCAAAATCTCATCTGAGACAAGACAAGTCCCTTCTGCCTATAATGATTATGAGCCTGTAAAATCAAAAGCAAGTTAGTTATTTCCTGGCTACAATGGGGGTACAGACATTAGGTAAATACAACCACTGCAAATGGGAGAACTTGGCCAAAGCAAAGGAGCTACAGGGCCCACACAAGTCCAAAATCCATCTGTGTAGTCAAATTCTAAAGCTCCAAAATTATCTGCTTTGACTTCGTGTCTTACATCCAGGTCACGCTGATGAAAGAGGCGGGTTTCCGTGGTCTTGGGCAGCTCCACCCCTGTGGCTTTGCAGGGTACAGCCCAGATGCTTTCACAGGCTGGTGTTGAGTGTTGGGTACTTTTCCAGGTTCACAGTGGAAGCTGCCAGTGGCTCTACCATTCTGGGGACTGGAGGAAGTTGGCCCTCTTTTCACAGCTCCAATAGGTGGTGCCCAGTAGGGACACTGTGTGGGGGCTCTCACCCCATATTTGCCTTCTGCAGTGCCCTAGCAGAGGTTCTCCATGAGAGCCCCACTCCTACAGCAAACTTCTGCCTGGGCATCCATACTTCTGAAATCTAGGCAGAGGTTCCCAAACCTCAATTCTTTCTCTTTTTTTCTTTGAGACGGAGTCTCACTCTGTCGCCCAGGCTGGAGTGCAGTGGCGCTATCTTGGCTCACTGCAAGCTCCACCTCCTGGGTTCATGCTGTTCTCCTGCCTCAGTCTCCTGAGTAGCTGGGACTACAGGCGCCCGCCACCACGCCTGGCTAATTTCTTGTATTTTTAGTAGAGATGGGGTTTCACCGTTTTAGCCATGAGGTCTCCTGACCTCATGATTTGCCCGCCTCTGCCTCCCAAAGTGCTGGGATTACAGATGAGAGCCATCGTGCCCGGCCCCTCAATTCTTGACTCTATGAACCTGCAGGCTCAACACCCCATGGAAGCCACCAAGGCTTAGGGGTTACATGCTCTGAAGCCAGGGCCGAGCTCTACATTGGCCTTTTTCAGCCATGGCTAGAGTAACTGGGACTCAGGGCACCAAGTCCATAGGCTGTGCACAGCTTGTGGTCCCTTGACCCAGCCCACAAAACCACTTTTTCCTCCTAGGGCTCCAAGCCTGTGATGGGAGGGGCCGCCGTGAAGGCCTCTGATATGCCCCAGAGAAATTTTCTTCATTGTCTAGGCAATTAACATTTGGCTCCTTGTTACTCATACAAATTTCTGGAGCCGGCTGGAATTTCTCCTCAGAAAATGGGGTTTTCTTTTCTATAGCATTGTTGTCAGGCTGCAAATTTTTCAAACTTTTATGCTGTTTTCTGTTGAAAATTGAATGCTTTTAACAGCACCCAAGTCATCTCTTGAATGCTTTGCTGCTTAGAAATTTCTTCCATCGCTCTCAAGTTTAAAGTTCCACAAATCTCTAGGGCAGAGGTAAAATGCTGCTGGTCTCTTTGCTAAAACATAACAAGAGTGACCGTTGCTCCAGTTTCCACCAAGTTCCTCATCTCCATCTGAGACCACCTCAGTCTGGACCTTGTTGTCTATATTGCTATCAGTATTTTGGGAAAACCATTCAACAAGCCTCTAGGAAGTTCCAAACTTTCCCACATTTTTCTGTCTTCTTCTGACCCCTCCCAACTGTTCCAACCTCTGCCTGTTACCCAGTTCCAAAGTCGCTTCCACATTTTCAAGTATCTTTTCAGCAATGCCCCACTCTACTGGTACCAGTTTACTGTATTAGTCCATTTTCATGCTGCTGATAAAGACATACCCAAGACTGGGAAGAAAAAGAGGTTTAATTGGACTTACAGTTTCACATGGCTAGGGAAGCCTCAGAATCACGGCAGGAGGCAGAGGCCCTTCTTACATGGTGGTGGCAAGAGAAAATGAGGAAGAAGCAAAAGCAGAAATCCCTGATAAAATCATCAGATCTCATGAGACTTATTCGCCACCAGGAGAACAGTATGGGGGAAACCACCCGCTTGATTCAATTGTCTCCCACAAGGTCCCTCCCACAACATGTGGGAATTATGGGAGTACAATTCAAGATAAGATTTGGGTGGGGACACAGAGCCAAACCATATCAGATGTGTAAGTTTGCTAGGGCAGTCTTAACAAAATACCAACAACTGAGGAGCTTAAGCAACAGAAAGTTATTTCTCACAATTGTTGGACCTTTTGGAAGTCAAGGTCAAGCTACCAGCAAGGTTGCTTTCTTCTGAGAACTTTCTCTTTGGCTTGCAGAAGGCAGCCTTCTTCCTGCTTCTTCCCACATCCATCCCTTTGTACATGAATGACCCTGGTGTTGCCTTTTATGATCAAATCTCCTTTGGTCTTTCTTTTTCAACTTTTATTTTAAATTTGGAGGTACATGTGCTGGTTTGTTACGTGGATATACTGCATGATGTTGAGGTTTGGAGTACAAGTGACCTGTCACCCAGGTACTCAGCATTGTACCCAACAATTAGTTTTTCAGCCTTTGGCCCTCCCTCCACTCCCAGTAGTCCCCAGTGTCTATTGTTGCCAACTTTATGTCCATGTGTACCCAATGCTTAACTCCCACTTATGAGTGAAAACTTGTGGTAGTTGGTTTTCTGTTCCTGTGTTAGTTTGCTTAGGATAACGGCCTCCAGCTGCATCCATGTTGCCACAAGGGACATTATTTTATTCTGCTTAATAGGTGCCTAGTAATCCCTAAGGATACTGGTCAGATTGGATTAGGGCCCATCCTAGGAAGTTCATTTTAACTTAATCACCTCTTTAAATGCCCTGTCTTCAAATACAGTCACATTCTGAGGTACTGGGATTACGTCTGGGACATATACATTTTAGAGAGATACAATTCAGCTCATGAAACGTATGGGAGCCTAGGATCACTTCAGTGAGTGCTTCCCCTTTAAATATGGCTTTTAAAAATTCCTGTTGCAGTTTGAAAACTACCGGCCATGTTACTTTTTCTTGCACTGTGGTGTATGAATGTTTTCACTTTATTATTTTCTATTGGCTTGCTATAATGAGCAATAGAGATTTCATTCATAAATTATTTTCACATTGCTTTCCCTTTTTCTCCAACTCGTAATTTGAAACACAGCTTTAATCAACTTAGGGAATAACTTAGGAATAAGCAAACATATTCTAGTTTTCTGATAGTCTGTCTGCCATCCACACTATTTCCTACAAATTGTTCTGTATCTAGGTTGTCAGATGATACAGTCACTAAGTGCTATTATTTTTCCTTAAAATCATAATTTTGCTTTCATTCTACAGGTAAATATATTTAATTATCACAAACCACCTTAATGTTAACATTCCTCTACTCATTTTTGCTGTCTGACATTCAATCTCTAGTATCTTCCTCATAAAAAGACTCACAGAACATGACTATTTTTGCATGGTAATAGTAGTTTCTGACCTTTATACATGAAAATAATTTCTGATAACAGGTAGTATACTTGGCCCACATTTTGTCTCACTCAATGTTTTAAAATGTTACTTCATTGTGTCCTTATATATGTTGTTTCAAATCTGATGGCAATTTGATTTTCTATTATTTTAGGTGAATTAATCATTGTACCCAAAAGTCGTAAGGATTTATTATTTTTCTTTATTGTCCAGAAAATTTGCAAAGGATATGTACTAATATTATTTGTTTTGGTCATTTTCCCCCAATTATGTCATATGAGTCTTTCTATAAGAAGTTTTAGGCCGGGCGCGGTGGCTCAAGCCTGTAATCCCAGCACTTTGGGGGCCGAGACGGGCGGATCATGAGGTCAGGAGATCGAGACCATACTGGCTAACACGGTGAAACCCCGTCTCTACTAAAAAGTACAAAAAACTAGCTGGGCGAGGGCGCAGTGGTGGGCGCCTGCAGTCCCAGCTACTCGGGAGGCTGAGGCAGGAGAATGGCGTAAACCTGGGAGCCGGAGCTTGCAGTGAGCTGAGATCCAGTCACTGCACTCCAGTCTGGTTGACAGAGCAAGACTTCGTCTCAAAAAAAAAAAAAAAAAAGAAGTTAATTTTTAAAATTTTTAATGTCAATATTCATATCATTTGTTCATTGCCATTCACTTGGTTTTCTTCTGTAGAAATTTCTTTTTTCCAAAGCATCATGAAACTGGCATAAAACTGTAGAAATGTTTATCTTACTTACATAGTTTCTTCCTTACTCATGTTCCACATCTGTTGTTTCCCTCTCATTTTTAATTTCTTGCATCTTTATTCCCTGATTTTAATATCATCCTCCTTTTAACTTCTATTTCTTAAAACTTAATATACGTAATGTTAATTTCCTCTTTTCTTCCATGTTAGTTTAGTCTTTATTTCTGAGACCTTTTGTGTTTGTTTGTTTCTTTTTTTTTTTTTTTTTTACTTCTATCATGTCATTTGTTCATTTTTCTAATTCCGATTTATGGTGTTCTTGTTATTTTTATTTATATTTGTTTGATTTGGTTTTATGAGAAATAGATTATACTAAACTTACTGATGTGTGGTCACAGTAACTTTTCTGATATGGTTCTGGAGCTAACTCTCTCTACTTTAGTTTTTGCAAATTGATTTTTAAAAAGGAAAAAAACAAAACAAAACAAAACGTTTACTCTTATATCCACCTGATTGTCTGCCCTCCCTATCTTCTGTCTGGGCATTCTTTTTACATTGCTTTTGCTTTTGTTGTTGTGCTAAATTTGGATTCCATTCCTAGAGGAATTCTTTAGAAAGTGGCTTTGCTTTGAAGGGAGAATTTCACTTGTTTAGGAGAGTTCATAATGCTTAGATTGTGCCAAATTTTTGTATTTATTTATGAATTGAAATGTGCAAAAAATGTAAAAACATGAAGAAAACCATACCTTTTTCAACAGCCGTTCCCACATTCTTCTGCCACATTTGATAGAGAGTGTCATTGGTGATACTCCTCTACTTAATGCCATTATTTTCCTATTATTCTTTGGCGGTAAAACAAGAAGTTTTCTCAGAAATTTAGGAAGTCTAGGAAAGTCATTACATGTATGAAGCGATCAGCCCTGCAAAAGTCACATTTAAGGTGCTTTATGCTTAGGGAATGTTTGACTTAAAAAAATAAAGCCAAGGATTCATGAGTCTGTGACATGGTGAACTCTCAATAATATTAATTAATAGACTTGATAAATGAGATGCTCTTCCAATAATGTTAAGTCAGTTAAAATTGTGGAGACTACTGAACTAATCTAATTATTTATAGCATCTATAACTCATGACTTTCATATTATAGATTCTTGGTGGAGCTATTGGATAGCTTTGTGCTATCCAATGATCCAAGAAATGTCAAAAATAGTAGGGGTCTACAGAGTGTTTTGAATGATTCATTTTTCTGAATTTGAGCCCTAGTTTCAGAGACTTTGAACCTTGATAAAAGAGAATTAAATATGAACGTAGGTTTTGAGAAACAAAGTGGTCGCAGCATTGACTGTATTATTAACCAAAATAAGAATACTTTGTAGTAACTATAATAGAAAATTTAGATAATAATTAGGAAAGTTAGCTCATCTGAAAGTGAGTATTCTTTTGTTTCTCTGGTTTTCTTTTTCTTTTTTATTGATTCAAGTGTCAAAAAAAAGCTGAGGCATTAATGGGCTCTCTTGGGAAGAAATCTCTACAAAATGGATATAATAAACAAATAAATATTTTCACTGGTTTTTATTAAGAGCAGACAGTGTAGTCTAAAGATTTTTTATTTAAAGTGTTGATTCTCTCCTCATCCAAAGTACTAATTGTTTCCTCATTTAAAGTATTAATTCTTTTCTGTTTATCATTTCTAAATATCTTAGGCATAATGAAATTAACATGCCCTTGTTTGTGTTTAAAAACACACCTTCAAATTTATAGCAAGAAATCTTTATCATTTAAAATTCTCAATTTCAGCTTGTTTTAAAACGTAATTAACCTTATCAGATATTATAAACACATCATATATTGAATTTGCTGTCTTAATTGGGGATATAGTAAATGTAAATATAATTTTAATAGACAAAAATATACAAACAAAAACTGATGTATTGTGGTCTAGTGCTTTTGCGTATTTTATCTTGATCAATCTATTTGGATATCATTTAGATTACTAAAATTTATCATTAATTCATTCAATTTAATATTGGTCTAAGTCTATAAAAGATTTTGGAAATGATATTTAATGTGACATTGCAGAGAAACACATTTTTTGACATCAGTATTGCATCAGAGAAATGGCATTCAAAGATTTACTTAGAACATTTAAGTTCAGTACTAAGTAAAAAATGATTTCAACACCATTGGCGAAAGTTCCAAAGGAACCTATCCTCAAGCTGTTGTTGAATACATACATTTATGTTACTATAACCTTGAGTACTCTGGAAAGAATAATAACTTATATGATCCATAGATGCTGCATTTCCATATTGCCTTTATATAATAAAGGAGGTTCGGAAGTGTTACGTGACTTAATAGAAGTGTTCCCAATAAAGAATGCCAGAGCTGGGATTCAAATCTGATCTAACTGGACCCAGAGCCAGATTTTCTTGCACTTCACCACACTATGCACACCTAGTGTGCCCATGTTTGATCATTTCTGTATGACAGGTACAAGAGCTGAAACAGAAGGCAGAGCAGCATCTTAATCAACCCCAGCTGGGAATGTTTTGCCACTCTGAGCGTATCTGGAAACAACCATGAAAGTACAAGCAGTATTGAGTTTGTTGTTACAAATAATTTTTAGCAAATAGGCAAATTTACAAATCCAAATCTATGAATAGTGAAGATATGTCATAGATAGATATAGAAAACTAAAGACATAGATATTGACATAGACACTAGATATTGGATATTTATCTATATATAGTTATACTTTAAAATACATATATATGATAAATATATATCATATACATTTAATATGTTACCATCTACTTAAAACAATATTACACTGATTTGTGTACAAGGTAAGTCCATTATAGCAGTGTACTTCCAGTGCCTTCAGCATACACTTTATTTTCATTATATATTATTTCATATTTTTTATGCTTAACTGAGTATATTTCTCTTTGCTTTCATTATTTTCATATTTGCATATCCAATTGAATCGAAAGTGGTCAATGATTCATAGCAGTACTGGTAATAATCGCCACAGTTGATCATTTGCTACCTCTCAGGAATTGCAATGGTTCACATGTACATATTAACTCAGCATTACAATCCATGATGCAAGGACCATATCATCTCCATTTCACAGATGAGGACACCAAGGAACAAAAAGTTCAACACATTTTTATAGCTGTACCATAAAAAAATATGACATTTTATGGTGAGACAATCTGACTCCAGAGCATATGTTTTTTATACATTAAATTATAACACCTTACAAGCAGTGAAACCTATTTAAACCCTGTCATTAGTCATCACTCTAATGGGGGTCTGACCATCTTACCACTGTGAATAAGTCCTTTTCCTTCTAAAGGCCTTGGTTTTCTAATCGACAGTATTATGACAAATGGGATCTGAGTGAAGTTTAAGGTCCCTTCTAGCTGTTGTATTCTATGTATGTATCCTTGTTTAATGTGTCTCTGATCATCAATTTGCTATGTTACATTCATATTTTTTATTTTATGGAAAGGTAAAAGGGCTCAGAAATGTGTCCTTCCACAGAAATCACATAGTTAGTATGTTAGTGTAAGTGGAAAGTCAGAATTTCAAATTCAGCCAGAACCGTCAAAGCCCTCTCAAAAAAAAACAAAACCTGGTGACTTAAAGTTCAAATTGATAATATACCAAAAGGATTACTAGAGAAGTGGTTTGTGATAGCAGAAATCAAAAGGTATGCTTCCTCATTCCAAGTTGATTCCAGAATTTTATAGAGTATATACCACATCCTTTCTGACCCCATCCTGAGGTAACAAAACCTGCATGATTCAAAACATCACGGGGGTCAACTTGTTTTGGAAACAACTCTATTTGTGCATTACACTGTGTGCTCAGGGATAGAGTTTCCTACATTTTCTTCAAGGTAGGTAGGTAGTCAGATTTTATGCAAAAGAAATAATGGTAATACAGTCTTTAGATGTTACTTCTAATGGATTTTTAGCTTTCATTTATTCAGTGATTCAAGAAAACTGATATCTCCATCTCCAGACGTAGCTTCTATATTTTTATGTATTCTTGTTCTTTCTTCCTTTTTGACCACCCAATATTCCTCCTTATATCCTTTTCTATATATTATGGGAAATTTTTTCACTCATTCTTTTAGAGTACCTCTGCTAGTCAAAAACTCCTCTTGTTTTTGCCTTGCATGAGGACATTTTGATTTCACCTTCATTCCTGAAAGATATTTTTTGCTGGATGTAGAAATCTGGGTTGACAATTATTTTCTTTCAGCACTTCTAGGTCCTAGAATTTTATATGATGAAAGATTTTTTTAATTACTACTTTTTAATCTCCTAACTCTTTATTGGTGTGTTCAAATTGTCTATACCTTCATAATTCAGTAGTGGTAGGTTGTAATTCATACGTACGTAAAAATTAAACAACATGCTCCTGAATAACGAATACATCAAAGAAGAAGTCCAAAAGGAAATTTAGAAAATGTTGAAGCAAACAAAAATGGAAACAAAACATACCAAAACTTACAGAATGAGCAAAAGCAGTGTTAAGAGTGAAGTTTATGGTGATAAACACCTACATAAAAGACAAAAAAAAGTGATATGGTTTGGCTCTGCGCCCTCACCTAAATCTCATCTTGAATTGTACTCCCATAGTTCCCATGTGTTGTAGGAGGGACCCAGTGAGTGATAATTTGAATCATGGGGGCGGTTTCCCCCCAACACTATTCTCACAGTAGTAAGTCTCAAGAGATCTGATGGTTTTATCAGGGGTTTCCACTTTTGCATCTTCCTCATTTTCTCTTGCTGCCACCATGTAAGAAGTGCCTTTCGCCTCCCTCCATGACTCTGAGGCCTCCCCAGCCACGTGGAACTGTAAGTCCAATTAAACCTCTTTCTTTTGTAACTTGCCCAGTCTCTGGTATGTCTTTATCAGCAATGTGAAAATTGACTCACACAAAAAGATATCAAATAAAGAATCAAAGGAGCAAATGTTACACCTTCAGAAACTAGATGAAGAACAAACTATGTCTAAAGTTAGTAGAAAGAAATAACAAAGATCCGAGCAGAAATAAATGACATAAAGATTAGATAGGTCGTAGAAAAGGCCAATAAGACTAAGATTTTTTTTGAAAAGATAAACAACTTTGACATTTCACAAGATACAGAAAAAAAGAGAAGAGACTCAAATGCATAAAATCAGAAATGAAAGATGAGACATTACAAATTATGCCACAGAAATAGAAGCATAAGAGAATACTAAGAACATTTACATGTCAACAAATTAGATTACCTAGAGTAAATGAATAAGTTCTTATTCTCTCTGTTCTTGGTGGTTTTAATCAGATGAAATTCTTCTAAATGAGGTTTGGATGCTTTCATTTTTACCTTATTTTAAGGATGTCATTTTGACTTTACCATCTCATGAGGTCTTTATTTTCCAAAAAGATCAAGAAAGAGCCAACACGCAGTTTCCTAGGAATATAAATGGTGAAGTGTTATTTAGGGTTGAACCATCATCTAGTGATTCTTTAGAATATTCTGGAGCAGAAGAAAGAGGTGAGAAAGAAAACCAGAGGGTCACAATTATGATGCTTTGCTTCGTCTATGGAAATGAAGAGTTTAGGCTTAAAGGCTTGTAAAGGTATAATAACAAATCATAAATTTAAAGGAATATAACTAGCCTGTGTATTCAAAGAGGTATACAAAGAAGCATCAGGGTTAATTCCAATTCATAAATATAAAATGGTGCGAGAAGCAGTGGTACAATTGAAGGTACTGGGAAATGCGAAATAGCTCCAGTGATGGGAAAATATAATGATCAAGGGATTTCTGCTTGTTTATTTTCCAGCTAGAGAAATTTAATGAAAATCAGAGGGATAAATCTAGAACTGCGAGTGCAATAATTCTTTCATTTAATATAGGCGAGTTTAGAAGTAGATGAGCAGAAAATAAAAGACAACCTAAGAGGCTCACATTCAACCCACAACAAAATCTACCACATGAAATAATTGTCCCTTTTTACTTTCCTGAAGATTTCATATAACCAATATTGTTTTGATCACATTTAATTGTTTATTTATTTAATCAGAGATTTGCTTGATTTTTATTTATACATTTCTAATTTCCCATGGAAAAGTTAACAATTCAGGTGCTTTGTGCTAAGTGTCTAGAAATACACTTTTGAAGTGGGTAATTTTAATAAGTTATTGAAAAAAATTCTGAGCATGTTTTTGTTTTCTACATGCTTATATAACATTGTAACAAAAACATTGATTGCCAGTTCATGTTTACAAAACATCTGTACATAGGGGACTATTTTGATCCAGCATGTTTTATATAACTTATGTTTAAGGTATGTCAATATTTTCAAAGAAAATACATAATGCAACTTTAAAATGTGCAGAATATATTACCATCATCATAGTTAAATGAGTTAAAACTCAAAACATGCAAGTACTTAGTACTAAAAAGTCTAAAATTAATATTATTTTATCATTAATACTTTTCCCTGGTTTACGCATTACCTCAATATTTTCTGTCTATTATATATTTACATACTCTGGTATCTATTTCATAACTAACCTGTACTAAGAAAATATGACTTGTTATGTAAACAAACACTACATTATTTTGGTTTTCATAACAGATAACACCTTTAATTTATAAATTAAATAATAGGGCATATCAGTTCTATTTTCCATCTTGTTTCTGAAACTAAAATATATGAATAGATAAACAAGCATTGAATATCAGAAAATTTCATTAAGCAGCTGCATATGATGATTAAGAGGTACTCGCAGGGTTTTAAAGCTATTTGTCAACCACTAAAATGTCCCTAAGCTGTTAATTATAGAAGACAGTTATTTCACCAGCAAAAGATGCCTCATTAGAATAACAAGAGATGGATGTTTTCATTATCTGCATCTTTGTTTTGAGAGCTACTGGCCAACTCTGTCTCTTTGATCATAAATGTTCACGGCAAGTGAAAATTTTGCTTACAGTGTGCTCCCTATGTCGTTTTACATAGAATTTGTAGAACTAATATTTAGAAAGTAAACATTTTACATGGAATTTATAGAACTTTACTTAGAAAGTAAAATGTCATATTGTTTCAAGAAAGAATGTTTATTTGAAAATTTATACTGGTTACAGAGTAAAAAGGCAATGTATGTAAAGCTTTTTTAAAAAATAAATACTGCCTAAATAGGAGGGCTAAAACAGGTGAAAAATAGTTAAACAATAAATACATCTATAGTATAGGGAGAATTTAATTATCTTTGGCACAATGCTGTGTTATTATTAAGTTATTAGCTATAGCATAATTTCTTACAATTTAATCAGGTTAGAATTGTGTGAAAAGTCCAAGAAAAAATAAACATTTAGCATTTTGAATCTTTTGTTTTTCAATTTAGTACTAGTTTATACACTATTCTAGATTTTACTTAACTCCTAAAGTTGTCAAGATTCACTTTATGACCTAGAAATAATATTGACCTTCTTGTTTAATGTTCCATGTACATTTTAAAGTAATGTGTCCACCACTGTTTTTGGTGGAGATTGCCATGAATATCAATTAGGTCAAATTGTTTAATATTATAGTTCAGGCCTTCTTTCGGCCATGAACTCTCACATCCGCATGAAAATCACAGAGCCCTTTCCAGTGACGGCATCACTCGCTGCCGTTCTCAGCTTGCAGAAAACAGGACACCAGAATTTCTCAAAGAAAATCTCACAATGTATTTCTGAATTACTTAATCGAGGACATGTCCTCTTGCCAGGTATCCTCAGAAGGCGCTTAAAAAGATCACATTATTCTAAATATATTCTAGGATCCCTAGTGTATAAGCTTTTGGATTCCTTGCTCTATGTTAACGTAAGAAAATTTTTACTGCTCAAACTGATATAATGAATATCATCATTGAACCCAGGCTTTACTCGACCTGTTGTTTAAACTCTAGTACCGTTCCCAGATCTTCAGGTTACACATTTCATTCAGAATATCTGAAGTGCAACAATATGAACAAAACTGGTTTATTCATGATTTTACTCTTTAACTTCTCGTTTATTGCTTTTGAAACAAATTCCCCCAATTTCTGCCAAAGTAAACTCTATTAATCAGGCTCTCTTGTGGTAATGAATAAACTCTAAAATTAACTGGGTAAATACAATAAAGGATATGTTTAAGTCCTGTCACAGCCTGATGTAAATGAAGTGGGGTAGCTTTCCTTGGTAGATCTGTTCCATAATTTAATTCATCAATGCCAATGCTTTTGCTTTCCAACTTGTGAAAGTGTCATTTTAAATATATCAACTTGAAATTTGCTTTGGAGCAGGAAGATAAGAACATGGACAGTGTGCAAATGGTTTTATGTTTCATCTTGGAAATAGTACACATCACTTTTGCTCACATCCCTTTGGTCAAAACTTTGTATCATAAGCATATCTGAAAGGAAGGGCAGGTGGAAAATGTCTTCTGTGCATACACAGAAGAAAACAAAATGATATAGGATTAACTCTTTACATTGCATTATCTCTGCAACAGTTGCTCTTGTTTTTATAAATTACAAAAAAATATATAGAACACCCATAGAGAGCCAATGGTGACCAAGGAAGGATAAAAATATAGCCGTGCCCACAAGTTAGTAAGGGGCAGGATCTCAGGCTCCAGCAGACAAGAGTGAGAATCAAAGGGACACTCTTAAGCTAATTCACAAATCCGCCATGTCAAATACTTACCATTTTCGTGGTGAAAGTAGTTGAAATTAACTCTCAGCTACTTTAAATTGTGTAATACTTTACTACATTCACCTTGTAGTGCAATATATCTCAAAGGAAAAAAAAAAACTGATCTTCTGCCTAATTGAGGCTTCACCCCATTTGACTGTGATTGTATTCATAAATCATAACATCATTTTTACCCCATAAATATATACAACTATAATATGTCAATTTACAATTAAAAATGAAAATTGAAGAAATAAACATTTTAAAAAACCCCAAAATTTTAAAAAGACATTATTGAGTTTAGTTACAGAGAAAATATGAAGGAAAAATAGTGCCCAGAGATGCAATAAAAGAGATCTTACAATTTACCCTTATTTACAAAATCAAAATTTGATCTGCTAGTTGAAAAATCACCGAACGATTGAAGCCAGGCAAACTGTGGAGACTGTTGTTTCTGTAGCATGATTTTATAGATGTTATTTAAGAGGCCCCATTGTTGTGGAAAGAAGGGCGGGAGATGGGAGACTGGGGAGGCTGACTAAAGTAAGATTTGTCTCCTTGGCGTTCCTCTCTCTGTATAAAAGACGTTCTACCATATTCAAATAAATGACAGCAGACTTTTACTGATTTTCAGGACTAGAGAGTTCTATTTTCCCTCTTTTAAGATTTTCTTATTATCTCAAATTGACTTAATCTTCAAATCTCATTGTTAAAAAAAGCATTTATATATGAATGTATATGCCTTGTTATTTTTTGCTTTTTGACATTCCAGAAAAAAATGTATTTGTAAAATGACGAGTATACAGAGGAAATAAGTAGAAATGACCAAGGAACAAGTAAAAAAAAAAAACTGCTATTATGTGATATTTATTACTTTTATTGCCAACATTTAGGTTATTACTATCTATACTTAATATAAAATGTTGCCTTATACCAGAATCAAAATATTATACTCTCTTTATTTCATCTCATCTCAACATTTATGTTGAATGCAGATTTATGCTCGAATTAGTACCAGACTCTGTTTTTTTTGGAAATTCAACAGATTTTTGACAATAAAATTATTAGATATTTCTTGTTAGCCTTACCAACAAAATTGTTAGATTTTTCTTTGCCCTCTCCCACTGCACTCTTAAGACTCTTGGCAATATTATCATTATTATTATTTTGTGGACAATTTTATTATTGTCCAAGTCTCTTGTTCTATAATCTTCTAGGTCTTCAGGAAGATCGGGTTCCTTCTGGGAATCCAACGATACAAACATCGGATCTGTTCATTATTTCTCGTAGATCTCCAGAGCTTTATCCATTTCTTTTTCATTCTCTTTTCTCTCTTTTGTTCACATTGGGTAGATTCTATTGATCTGTCTTCAAGTTTACTGCTCCGTTCTGTCATCTCCACTCTACTGTGGTGCCCATCCAACAAGTTGACTGTTCCCATTATTGTATTTGTGAGTTCTACCATCTCCATTAGGTTCTTTCTCCTAACTTCTATTTCTGTGTTAAAATTGTTGATATCTTCATTATTATTAGAATTATTTTATGAAAATATCTTTAAATTTTTTTAGATAATTTCAATCTCTGATTGATCTCAGCATCAGTGTCAGTTGACTGTTCTCTCATTCAAGTTGTAATTTTATTGGTTCTTCATATAAAAGGTGGCTTTCCATTGTATTCCGTACATTGTGTCTGTTATGTTAGGAGACTCATAGATAAGTCTTTATTTTAGTAACACTGTTTAGTTTTCTTTAGCCAGTAACACTGTTTAGTTTTGGCATGAAGGGCCTGACCTACTCTTCTGGGCTGTATCTCCAGTAACGGTTTAACTCTTAGAGCCTTTGTATTTTTGGTCTGTGTGATTTATCTTATATCACCTGGGCTCCCTCGGCTTCCTCCTGGTGATGCTGGAGGGGGAAGGAGGAAGGTGAGACCACCTGTTGCCCATCAGTGTGTGAAGAAAGTCTCTGGCTGGTGGAGATAAAATGTGTTTCCCCAGTCAGGTTCTTGTGGTGGTGGGATTCCTGTAGACATTGCCATCTGCTGCTGCCCCATATCCCTGTGCTAGAGGGAGAAGATCTCAGGCCCAGAGCAAGGAAGAGGCTTCCAGCTCTAAGCACTTCCAGGGACAGGATCCTCCTAGTGCTCAGCCACATAGTATTCCTGAATGGGAGAGAGAAGCCTCAGATTCTGTGGTTATGGAGAACACCTGCCAGGCCAGGTGGTATTGTGCTGGGACTCCCTCGACAGTGTCCTCTGCCTGCCATGCTATGCTCTTGATGGGAAGGTGGGGGATTTGGGGTCTCAGTCCTGCTGGAGAAGTGGTGCTTTGTGTGGCAGATGGCTGCCATGTACTCCTCATTGGCTTCTCTTGGTGACTCACCTGGTGAGTGATGGCAAGATTCCTATTCAATCAGGAAAAGAATGAGCCTGCCTAGGCAGCCTATTTTTGCTAGATTGGAATTTGAGAAACACTGGGACTTGGTTTGTTGGGGAGGAATCATTTGTAAGACAACCAACTGATGTCCTGTGTTCCCGAAACAGTTTACCTTTTTGTTCTCAACTTTCAGTTGTCTTTTATTGTCTCTTGCATTACTTTCATGGTTTATAGTCATGATTAGTTGGGGAGGAGTGGAGAGAGAGAGATGAGTCTAGGCTATTTTGTCAAGACCAAAAGAGCTATCTTTTACAAGATTTAGAAAGTATCAGTGGACATTACAGGTAGCCCATTAGCTCCCTTCATAAAATCATGCCAGAATCCTCTATGAAAAAAGTGAAAATAGCATTCCATAGAGGAAAGGACAGGAAAATTTCAAAGATTTAATTCTTTAACCATGAGTTTCAATATTTTTCTCTGAGCGTGTTACTAAATTTAATGCTGCATCCCAAATTGACTGTGGTGTTAAACCCATATATCAGCTTTTTAATCAAAGTAGCACAAGAAATTGTCTTTTAATTTCCTGTAACCCCGCTGTGTCTAACCAAATACCATTATATGGTTTGACTTTGTCCTCATCTAAAACTCGTCCTGAACTGTAGTCCCCATCTTTCCCATGTGTCATGAGAGGGACCTAGTGGGAGGTAATTGAAAGATGAGGGTGGGTCTTTCCTGTGCTGTTCTCATGATAGTCAATAAGCCTCAAAAGATCTGATGGCTTTATAAAGGGGAGTTCCCCTGCACAAGCTCTCTTGCCTGCTGCCATGTATGATGTAACTTTGCTCCTCATTCACCTTCTGTTATGATTGTGAGGCCTCCCCAGCAATGTAAAACTATGAGTCAAACAACCTCTTTCCTTTATAAATTACTTAAACTTGGGTATGTCTTTATCAGCAGCATGAGAACCGACTGATATATACCGTAACAGCTAGGGATAACAGAAAAGAATATAAATAAAAAAGGAATTTACGACTAAGTATTTGGTAAGTAAGTTCTTGAAGCTCCTGGGATACAACCCCTCTTTATGAGTAGGTTGCTTCCTAAGAGTTGTAAGAATCCACTTGACTTATCCTTTAGTCTACCATGTTTAAACAGCATCTATCTTTCCCACATACTTGGGGTTATTATAGTGAAATATTTATAAATTTTTCATTTATATCCTTCTTGAGCAACAACGTACATAAATTTAGGAACCAAAGAGCAGGTCATCTTTGTTTGACTTAATGATTTTTATGTGTAGACAGCAATGTAACTAACACTTAGATCAAGACAAAGACAGTGCTACATAATGTTTCTATGTCAATTTTTCTATATTCATTTCCTCCAAAATAATATTTATTCTGACTTTAAAAGAAGACTTACAAATTTAAATAAATGCAATCATGGTGTACATTATTTCATGTCAAGCTTCTTTCACAAAATTTGATCTCTCACAAATAATTCATACTGTTGCTCATATCAGTAATTCTTTTTATCTGTGTGATTGTCCATTGTAAGAACATATAATTGTTTCAGAATCAATAATACATTAGATGGCCACTTGCGTTGCTTTCTGTTTCTGACTATGATGATCCATGAATTTACTTACGAGGGGTGAGAACATAATCAAATGAGTCTCTGAAACTCAATAACAAATAGTTCAAAGGTTTATTCTATAATGTGTATATATCAAGCAGAACATTGTACCAGTGAGTGATGCCATGGGAAGACTCCAACTACAAGAACAATAGCAAAGATCGTCATTGTGCCAACCACCAGGAAGATAAGTTAAAACACTTCTGTCCCTGTATCTTGGTATCAGAGTCCCCAAAGAAAACACAACAGAGTCAAGCACTGGGAGAACAATGATTTTACTCATTGCTATGATCTGAATTTTTCTGTTCCCGCAAAGTTTATGTGTTGAAACCTAATCGCCAATGTGATAACATTGTTGGGTGGGTCCCTGGGGAGGATCATGAGGCAGAGCCCTCCTTATAGTGGCTGTGTGGTCTCTTTATATCTTGATAAGAAAGTGTTCCAGGTCTAAGACTCATTGGTATTAGGTCAAGTATGAAGTGGAAAAAAACCGTGCACATGAGATTGCCTTTCCTAACAGTATACACACACACAATTGCACACAGTGCCTGGAAAATAATATACCTTCAACAATTACCAAGCTTTTTTTCTTCATTTTACCCTTTGTAAGGTTTTTAAAACAAACAATAAAACAACATCAGTATTACGTGTTTTTTGCTGTTCCAAGAATAGCTTATTTTTGTCATACCAGAAAAAAAAAAAAAAAAAGCCATCCCATGTCCATTTGAGGAATACATAATCTGCAGACATTTTTGCACTCAAAATCAAACTATTTATTACAAAGCTAAACATAGTCTATCCATATGATCCAGAAATTACAATCACCACTTTCATGTCCAAATAAAATAAAAACAAACCTGCACATGACTGTATCTAACAGCTTTATTCATAATCAATACTGTAAGCAAGCATGATATTCTTCAATGGGCAAATGCAAATGGATAAACAAATGGATACAGTCATACAGTGCCATATTATTTAGTGATTCAAGAAATGATCTATCAAGCCACAAGAAGACATAAGGGCATCATAAATGCATATAGTAAAGTTGATAATCCAAAAAAACAAGGTGTTTTGTGATTCCAACTACATGACATTCTGGAAAGGGCAAAACCATAGATAAATGTAAAAAGGTCAGTGAGTGCTAAGGGTTTAAGAGGTGGAGAGGGATAACAAAACAAAGTGAATTCTTAAGACAGTGAATACTGAGAATGGTAGTTATGATACTGGAATAGTGGAATGTAACATCTTGCATTTTTCAAGACCCATAGAATTTCACAAAACAAGAGTGAACTCTGATGTTAATTATGGACTTTTGTTAATAATGATATGTTAATATTGGTTAATCAAGTATAACACATGTATCACATTAATAATAATTGTTTAAGAGGAAACTGTGGGAGTTTTGCACAGAAAGTATATGCTAACCCTATACAATTCCTGTTCAATTTTTCTGCATCTAAAACTGCTCTTTAAAAGTCTATGAAATATTTTTTTTCCTGCTAATTTGTTTGAGTTCCTTGTAGATTCTGGACATTAGTTCTTTGTCCGATGGATAAGAATTTTCTCCACTCTGTGGGTTGTCTGTTCACTCTGTTGACTGTTCCTTTTGCTATGCAGAAGCTCTTTAGTTTAATTAAGTCCCACCTACTTACCTTTGTTTTTGTTGTATTTGCTTCTGAGTTCTTGGCCATGAAGGCTTTGCCTAAGCCAATGTCTAGAAGGATTTATTCAATGTTATCTTCTAGAATTTGTATAGTGTCAAATGGGCTAAGGACATAAATAGATGATTCTCAAAAGAAGATATACAAATGGCCAGAAAACAAATGAAAAAGTGCTGAACATCACTAGTGATCAGGAGAAGGGAAATGCAAGTCAAACCCAAAATGTGATACCATCCTGCTAATGGGAATGTAAACTAGTACATCCACTATGGAAAACAGTGTGGAGATTCCTTAAAAAACTAAAAGCGGAACTACTGTTTGATCCAGCAATCCCACTACTGGGTATCTATCCAGAAGAAAAGTAGTTTTTATACCAACAAGATTCTTGCACACACATTTATTTTTCTCAGCACAATTCAAAACTGCAAAAATGTGGAACCAGCCCAAATGCCCATCAAGGAGTAGAAAAACAAACTATGATATATGTATACATATAAAAAATGATATACTTATATACATACACACATACATATATATGTACAAAATGGAATAACTACCCTGCCATAAAAAGGAATAAATTAAAGACATTCGCAGCAACCTGGATGTAATTGCAGACTATCTTTTTAAGTAACTCAGGAAGGGAAAACCAAACATTATGTGTTCTCGCCCATAAGTGAGAGCTAAGCTATGAGGCTGCAAAAGCATAAGAATAATAAAATGGATTTTGGGGACTCGGAGGAAAGGAGAGGAGAGCAGTGAGGGATAAAAGACTACAAATTGGGTTCATCTATACTGCTCAGGTGATGGGTGCACCAAAATCTCACAAATCACCACTAAAGAAATTACTCGTGTAGTGAAAAACAGCCTGTTCTCCAAAAGCCAATGAAAATTTAGAAAAATAAAAACAAAAATAAGTAATAAATAAAAGTATATTAATTGTAAGAAATCAAATTAATGTGTAAAATTGTAAGAGTGCCCTTTACGGTGGGAACGAAGCCTTAGATTATTGACGTAATCTGTCACTGAGCATGCAGACAGAAGTACTAACAAAAATGCCTTTAAGGGAGGTAGTATTTGGCAGAACTGCAATTTGGTTTAAAAAGTGTTGTCAGTGAGAGTGTACCGTTTATATATATATGTAGTATATATTCAGTATATACCTCTTCTTTCTAATCCCCAATATTTGTATGATTTTATCTACATACTTGCCTGCAGGAGGTTGTATTTCATTGAGTATTTTTTTCTTGTAGTTTTCATACTCACTTTATAAGTATTTGATCTATTTGAAATCATATCTACTCACTAGTGGTGGAGCAATAAAATAAAACTTCTTTCAATAAGTTTATGTTTCTCTTATCTAAAATTACTCTTTTTAAGCAAATGTCATGCTTTACTCCCTAGAGTTAAAATTTAATATCAGGACATCTTTAATTATTTTCATAACACTTTAGGATGCTGAGAGAAAAATGGCTTTTAGCCAAATGGTTATCAATATTAATTTGAAAAAACATTAAGTTTTTACTATGACACAATAATATCATGAGTAGCAACTTTCCTTTCTATTTATTTTAACTAGGCAGTCAGGCTATGAAAAGTGAGAATGGGAAATAGGACAAAGATCTGAAATTCTCACATTCCTGACTGTAACTTAATGTACTTAAATAACAATGTGTCTTTAGAGTAAATAGGTAAAGAAAATATCTCTGAAGTAACAACCACTTTTAATAACTTAATTTATCTTTAACACTCTTCAAGAAACATTGGGGAAAAAAGCGGTGTTTTCTGTGTGATGAAAAGCTTTCTGTCTCTATATGTACTTGAAACTTGAAGAAAATTTATTGAAAATAATAAACACCTACAATGTACACTATAATAAATCGTTTAGCTTTTCAAATGTGGGGTGTGATCTGCAATAAATCCTATAAGAATGAAAGAATAGAGAAGTTTATGTGACCAGAAAACATTTTGGAAGATTTGGTTAAGCTCGAAGATACACGTAATATTCTCTATCTCTCTCTCTTTGAACTGTATGCACTCTCACAATTCAGGTATAGTTCTCTGTGGACACCTTTTGGTTTCTTATATATTCAAATGAACTGATTACTTTAACTGAAGAAAAAGAAAGGCCACTACCTCCCTCACATTAACCCTATCTCGGTTAATTTCACTAGTTCCCCTGCCAATTAGCCTTAGCAATATGTTTTCCAACTCCAGGCTTACATAGATAATGATATGGAAAGTCAGGGACTCATAGGCTGAGGTAACTTTTTTAGGGGGAAAAAAAGGAGATGTCATTAAGAGAAATACCTAATGTAAATGACCAGTTAATGGGTGCAGCACACCAACATGGCACATGTATACATATGTAACAAACCTGCACGTTGTGCACGTGTACCCTAGAACTTAAAGTATAAAAAAAATACAATAAACATAGTATACATGTAGCATTGTGCTAAATATCAAATTGTTTCTTCTGCTGGAGGAAGGGAAAAGCATTGTTCAAATATTTACCATTTTTTCTTACTCATAGTGTTGAATTATTAAAACCATGCAAACCTTTTTATTTATTTATATTTATTTTCCACGACTTCGTTTTGTTATTGCAAACTGATGTTAACCACTCATCTTTGCCAAGCTAATGACTTGAGACTTCATTCTTCAATATGGAAGGTGTATAGAAAGTATGTTTGAGAAATTTAACAATCCTAATGTATTTTCAAACACAATTAGCTATCTTATTTAACGGTGTTTGAATGGTTACTTTCTCTTATCAGTGATTTAAAAATGGTATTTCCTTTGAAATATGAGACTACAATTCATGTGAATCTTATTTTGCTAGGAAATCAATCTAGTAATTAGTCTTTTATTAATTTGCATCCTGTCTTTTAACTGATAGAAAATTAGAAAGCAAATTTTATGTTGAGAAAAGGAATTATACATCCTCTCTTCTTGTGAAACAATGACTATGAAAATATTCCTCCCTCTCGATTCTGTTTTTGTAAGGAATTGAAAGAATTCGTTAGTATTGAGGTAAAGAGTTGAAGAAGAATGAGGACTGGCATTGTCAGTTCCAAATATCAGAGAGGAACATTGTGTTTCTCTTGTGTACATGCTGCATGGTCAGTACAATCCTCCAAAAATATAACTTAGGAAAAAAATATTTAGGTGGTCATCCAAGTAGAAAGGTTTTCAATTTCTAACAATTACTTGAGCATTATCAGCATTAAATTTGGGTGAAATATGTGATCCAATTTGGCTGAGATTTTCATTTTTTATATTGGTGATGATTTAGGTTTATGCCATAGA
>NW_012106698.1:515942-517448 GCF_000951045.1 Mandrillus leucophaeus
AAAAAAGATTTTAATCACTACTCACCTAATTTCACCAATAGTCATCTTTTATTCCCCAAATATGTCACACAGTGTGTTCCTGTATGTGGCTAATTCCCCAGATGGCTCTACTCCAGTCAGGACTAGAAATAATTTAAGTTTCCTACTTCAGATAATTTCTTGACTCCACCCTTAATTTATAAATTCTATGATAACTTCAGATGTTGCTTCAAAGGAAGCTAGAAATTTATTCTGATGACTGTATTTCAAAAACAAGTAGGCATCTTAGCTCACCCATATTTTAAATGATTAATATCAAATATCTTAAGTATAAGTTTTAAATTATCTTGTTCCCATCCCATCATAAAATGGTGAGTATATACTTACACAGCAACACAGAAGTTGACTTAAAAGGTAATGGGTAAAAGGCACAAAATTGTCCTCAGAACTTCTTTCAATACGTTATTTTATATTAGTAATGGATAACTGATACATTAAGGCGGTGGTGTGGACATCTATCACTGGTTTTCCAGGGCTCTGGGGTGCATATGAGAGTGACTTACTATTTAAAACTAGAATATCCCAGAAACACTTTAAAAATGACTCTCATCATGGAGACTAAGAGCCAATATCGACTTTGAGAGGTTTAGGCTTACATTGAAGGGTTTAGACTATAGCCTTCACAGTGGACTGTAGAATATAAAACTGTTGGATTTCAAATAAATAAAGGTCTAATACTGGTTCAGCTTGAAAAGTAAAAAATATAATTACCTGGCTCCCTATCCCAACCAAGAATCATGATGACTCATTTTAAAACATAGTTTAACTTACCTTCCTAGGTATGAATGTTTAATTCTACCACCTTCTTGACTTGTTGCTCTTAAAATAATAATAATAATAATAATAAATTATAGAAATATTTTATGTGATTATTCAATGCAATTTTCCTTTTCTGAACATTATTTAGTATGCATTAACGGACTCTTTTAAATTAGGAAGCAATAATGAGACACTATTCATTACAGAGGGGCAAGAGTATGTTATTCAAATTGCTATTATAAGATCAATAATAATATGCATTTACTTCCAAAATACACAAAGCTGGTTAATTAATGTTATGGCAGTTATTTTTTCTCATTATGTCTGTTTACTCTCACTTACATCCTTGAACATTAACTTGTTAAATTTCTGTAATTATGTGTTTTAACATCATTTGCTTTGGAGCATGATTAAAAAGTCAAATACTATAGAGCTTTGGGGAAGTGAAGACTATAAACATGTATATAACTGTGAAGCTTATTCCTGCTCAGTGCCACATGTTGGTCATCTAGAGATATTTGTTCCTGAGCAAATGTAGCAAAGAAGTGGATGAGAAAATATCCTTATCATTCAGGAAAATGCTACATTTCCTGTCTTTTCTCTGACTCATTAAGGATGCCCTCCTTCTGTTTCCTGACTTTTTAATGTTTGCCATTCTAACTGGTGTGAGATGGTATCTCATTGCGGTTTTGATTTGCATTTCTCTGA
>NW_012106698.1:519176-529467 GCF_000951045.1 Mandrillus leucophaeus
TCAGTTGTTATCATGAGAGTCTGTGGCTAGTTCTAGGACATGGTCTCAATTAGGCAGGCATATTCAGACGGAAGAAAAAGGACATGACTTTTGTTTCAACGATAAACTAGATTATTTTCAGTACTACTTTTAAATCTATGCTAAAACTTGAGCTAGAAGGCAAAACAATTAAAAATATTATTCTATTTATTTTCAATTATTTATATTGCATTTCTTACATAACTTGATTATATAGAGACCATAAAATTATTGGAAGAGAGATTTTTAGGGAATAGCTTCTAATTTAAATAAAGATAATTTTTGGTTTTGTTTTTACTGATATCAGTGAAATCATTTAGCATGGATTAATTAAGTAATTATAAATAAAGCATCTATAGTACTTAATATATGACTTCTCTCTAAGATACAACAATATACTTGAAGACTGAGCTGTATCTAAAGTGATGATTACATGATGTCATGAGAAATATTAATAACTTGGGACATGCAGAAAATTTTGAAAGGAGCATAGACCAGAGAGAGTGTAGTTCAGTTAGGAAAACAAAAGGCTCCTGAGACAGAGAAATTTGTCTAAGTCCAGAGAGATGAAGACGTTTGCCAGATTAAGGCATTCTATTGGGGGATTCCTTTTTTTTATTCCTGGGTAAGAAATTACCACACACAGAGCTGCTTTAACAGCACTTTTCTATTGTACCACTGTTCTGTAGGTTGGAAATCTGGGCCGCCTATGGGGGTTCTCTGTTTAAGGTTGAACAATGTCAAGTGTTGTCTAGGCTGGTCTCTTCTTTGGAGACTTTGAAGATGAATCAGTTTTCAAACTCTTTTTTGTTGAGATCTCCATTCTTTTGCTGGTCATCAGCCAAAAATTGCTCACAACTCCTAGAGGCTGATCTCTAATCCATGCACATTGTCCCTCCACCTTTGAGCCAGCAGTACTACATTCATTTTTTCTTGTAATTTGAATAACTCTAACTGCCTATACTACATGCAGCCAGAAAAACTATTCCTTTAAAGATGTATGCAATTAGAAGCCAGGCATGGTGGCTCATGCCTGTAATCCCAGCACTTTGGGAGGCCGAGACGGGAGGATCACCTGAGGTTGGGAGTTCGAGTCCAGGCTGACCAACATGGAGAAACCCTATTAAAAATACAAAATTAGCCAGGCATGGTGGCACATGCCTGTAATCCTAGCTATTCAGGAGGCTGAGGCAGGAGAATTTATTGAACCTGGGAGGTGGAGATTGCAGGGAGGTGGAGATTGCAGTGAGCTGAGATTTTGCCATTGCACTCCCACCTGGGCAACAAGAGCAAAACTCTGTCTCAAAAAAAAAAAAAAAAAAGTATGCAATTAGATTATGCCCACTCATATAGTCCCTATTAGAATTAATTAAATGATTAAATGTTAACTGGTGACTAGCCTTACTTACATCTGCAAAATCCCTTTTTATGTTCCATAACAACCTAGGGCATAACTAATGGGGCACAAGGCCTGGGGCCATCTTAAAATATAGAAAGTACAGAGATGATAAGACACAAACATTGCCAATACATTTGCATAATTACAATTTGTTGAGCATTTTTCTGAAATTGTTAGGCAGGGTTGATTGGCTTGGGGAAAGAAGAGAAACTCTTGAAACTTCCCCATATTTTATATTGGGTTTCAGGTTTATCTGCAGATGAACTTTACCTGCATGCTGGGCGAATTCACTAAGATTAGGAAAGATCAAGGACCTACAACTCTCCTTTTGAAGGTGAATGATGTCAGGCTTCAGGTTATCAAAGAGGAGGCACATTCAATTTCTGTTTTGCTTATATCTTCTAATATTTTTAATTGAATTGGTATAAGAAATATTGGCATAAAATGATTGAAGCAACAGCTGCTTTATCAAAATTAAATGTTGACAAGTCAAATAGTATTCCAGGACACTGAAAACATGTATATGTGATATAATACTGTCAAATATGTGAATGAATTAATAAAAAAGAAGTTTATTAGTAAATGAATGAAGTTAGCAAGAGCACAAACCAAATAGATGTTAATTAGTCATATAATTAGAAATGGTGGCAAAGAGTAGAAAGAGCAGGTGAATGTATTTCATTGAAGGGGGAAGAGGTTGGACACCTCAATTTATGTATCTGAACTTGGCACCAATGTGCAAGTAAAATTCATTGACCAAAAAAAAGTTGAGAATCACTCATCAAAAATCTGAAATCTGAAATGCTCCAAAATTCAAAACTTTTTGAGCACTGACATGATGTAACAATTGGAAAATTCAACACCTGCCTCACACAATAGGTTATAAACACACAGTTTATTCAGCATCCCCAAGGAAAATAAGATCCTCCCAGTCTCCTTCATTGGCTGTATACATTTCCCTCGAGCACAAGCACACCCATAAAGATAATAAAATGGCATATGTGTAGGCCAAAAGTGTCGATGGCTGATTTCCTAAAATGTCTCACCTGAGGTCAAGACCTACATGCATTACTCATTGTACTTTTTTTATTCTCTGTTCGTTAGTGTAAAGACATTATTGAAAATGTCAAAAAGTACTACAGATACCCTTATGCATAATAGCGATAAGAAAAAGTTAAAACATTTATATTTATCTATAGCCCAGTAAGTCAAGCTTTTGGAGAAACAGGACAGCAGTATAAATGTGAAGTTTCTTAAAGGAGACTATGTTGTTGGAATGCCACCAGATATGGCCTGATGAAACTGTTGAAGTTCTAAGCTGAAAGTGATTAACATGATTTAATAAAGAAAAGAAAAACACCCCAAAGAGAGACATGAACATCTTCAACATGTATTAGAAGAGTCGACCTGTCAGCATTGCTGTGAACAGATAACACTTAATGATATGCTGACCAGAAAACAAGCAAAGGTCTATCACGATGAACTGACAATTGAGTAGAATTGTGAATATTCAACAAGCTGGTTGCAGACATTTAAGAAAAGGCACAGCATTAAACTTGTAAAGATTTGTTGTGATAAAGCATGCACTGATCATGACACAGTGAAGAAATTCATTGATGAGTTTGTCAAGTCATTGCTGATGAAAATCAGACAGCAGAAAAAGTAGAAATGCTGATGAAACATCACTGTTTTGGTGTTATGGCCCCAGAGAGACAGCTGAGTAGACAGACCCTACAGGAATTAAGTATTCCAAGGACACAACAACTGTGCTGACGTGTGCTAATGCAGCAGGCATGCATAAGTGTAACTTGCAGTGATAGGCAAAAGATTGTGTTCTTGCCATTTTTGAGGAGTCAATTTCTTACCAGTCGATTATTATGCTAACATCAAGGCATATGCCACCAGGGACATCTTTTCTGATTGACTTCAAAACATACCAGGGGCTCATTCTTACCGCAGAGAAGCTGGACTGCATGATAACTGCAAGATATCGTTATTTCTTGACAACCATTCTGCACATCCTGCAGCTGAATATCTCATCAAAAATAATGTTTATGTAATGCATTTTCCCCCCCACTACAAATGTGGCTTCATTATTCAGCTAGGTGACCAGGGTATTATTTGTTCAATGAAGAGTAAATGTAAAAGCTCTTTTTTGAACACCTTGCTAGCAGCAGTGAGCAGAAGTGTGTGTCAGTGTGTGTCTGTGTGTGTGTGGAAGGCTTTAAAAATGAGTTTTTCATGAAGGACACTGTATATGCCATTGCCAGCACTTGGAGCAGAGTGATTAAAGGTGGTTGTACATGCCTGGCACAACCTCTGGCCTGTGGCTATGTTTAATGCTGATGATGAGCAAGGTGGTAACTAGAAGGATTTCATATGTCAAGTGAGTATAAAAAATGATGTTTAGTCTTCTTACATATGCAAAAATATACCTTCAGAGTCCATCTGGAAGAATGGACTAAGCTGGAGTAAGCTAGAAGAAATGAATAAAGAACAAGATTTTGGCTGGGCGTAGTGGCTTATGCTTGTAATCCCAGCATTTTGGGAGACCGAGGTGAGTGGATCATCTGAGGTGAGGAGTTGAGACCAGTCTGGCCAACGTGGTGAAACCCTGTCTCTACTAAAAATACAAAAATTAGCCAGGCGTGGTAGCGCACACCTGCAATCCCAGCTTCTGGGGAGTCCTAAGGCAGGCAAACAGCTTGAACCTTGGAGGCACAGGTTGCGGTGAGCCAAGATCATGCCACTGAACTCCAGTCTGGGTGACAGAGCGAGACTCCATCTCAGAAAAACAACCACAACAAAAAACCAAGATCTTAACATTCATTATGAAGCTCCAGTTGTTCATGCATTGATTGATGATGAATGAAATGGTTTGGAATCAAGATGATTGCAATAATAGTGATAATGAAGATGACATTGCTAACACTTCAGAAACAGTGCCTGTCAATGACATGGTGAAAAGGTGTGATGAGCTTATTGCAAAACTAGAACAGTGTGCATTCATAGCAGAACAAGAAGCCATGTCAGTTTACAAAAGCAAAGAGAAACACCTAAGGCAAAAATTGTTGTTAATGAGGCAGATAACTGTGGAGGAGGTATTTTTAAAAGCCATCCAGCAGAATGTGCCTCATTCCTAGAAACATAGCCCTACAAAGGGTTACAGTTTGTCCTTACCTTTACAGTATCAATAGTATTGACTTCATTAAGATGAAAATTATTTCTATCAAATTAATTGATATAGCACAGCTTATACAGACAGTGAATGCTTTTAATGATCATATAGACAAATTAAATCAACTATATATATATGTAAATTAAAATTATGGTCTCAATCTACTGAAATATGTTAATAGAAATAAGTGCAAATTCCAGCACTGTAGTTTACAAAACAGTAATTTTACAACAAGAGTATAAAAGGAATGCATACAAATTAAATCATTTGTTGAAAATTACAAAGACATTTCCTAAGTTTACATAGGGTTTACTCTTTCAACTCCTTTAAGTATTTCTAAATGATTCTAAGTAGCACTACCTAAATACCCTTTTCAAAATTGCAAACATTTTCTTTTTTTTTTTTTTTTTTTTTTTGAGACGGAGTCTCGCTCTGTCGCCCAGGCTGGAGTGCAGTGGCCAGATCTCAGCTCACTGCAAGCTCCGCCTCCCGGGTTCACGCCATTCTCCTGCCTCAGCCTCCCAAGTAGCTGGGACTACAGGCGCCCACCACCTTGCCCGGCTAGTTTTTTGTACTTTTTAGTAGAGACGGGGTTTCACCGTATTAACCAGGATGGTCTCGATCTCCTGACCTCTTGATCCGCCCGTCTCGGCCTCCCAAAGTGCTGGGATTACAGGCTTGAGCCACCGCGCCCGGCCGCAAACATTTTCTTTGTCACTCCAGCACAACTCTTCCTCCATTCTTTTGGATTATTTTTTTCCTGTAACACTAATCACCTTCTAATGAATTATAAAATTTAATATTAATAGTTTTATCATTCATCATCACCCATTCCAACACACCAGAACATGTTTCATGAGGGCAGAAATTTATGGTTTCTTTTACACTGACAGGCACAAGGTAGATCCTAACTAAATATAAGTTTCATGGTTAAAAGAAAAAATGGATTAATGAAAAGAAGTATTTGGTTGCATTTTCTGTGCTTAAGGAAAGACATTAACAAACTTGACGTAAGCCAGAAAATGGTGAATAATCTGGAAATATTACATCATAAACAACTAAAAGAAGGAATGTTGTTATATTGGAGATGTGATTTGGCAGAAGACATTCACTATACTTTCCTTTCAATATCATTGTTGAAATATGGAAGAGCCATTAAATTATTGTAGTTGGTTGGAGGTTCAAAGTTTTGAAAGTTGAGTAAAAATTTTCTCAATACGTATTTTGCCTTAATCCAAATATTAATTAACCAAAAATAGAGTTATTTTTGGAAATGAAATTAATTGCTTTAGGAAGCTCTTTGTCCCTTTTCACTGGAATTGTTAGAAAAGTCGCCTACTTGAGGTATTGCTGTGGGTTTCGTGCAAGGGTCTACCTGAGCTTTCATACCCTCAGATTCTCTAGAAAGAAAAATACTTGTGCATAAGAATGAAGGATAAAAATTGTGGTTCAGTCTCAGAGTATACAGTAAAAATGTCTGGTTAAACATTATAGTGGAATTGTAGTTGCAATAACACTAAATTTGATTGTAGTTTTCAAGTGCAAGAAAATAACATTTAACAACATCATAAAAATGAATAGCTACTCACCATAGATACTTTCTCAAACAACTAGTCAGACACTCTCAGACACATGCTATTAAAAGAGAGAGAGAGAAAGCAGTGTACATTCTATTACCCAAAGATCCAAATGTAAAGTAACAACAGAGCCCAACAGAATATTTTTCTTTCTGACTTCCATTTCAGTTTATGAAACACACACGTTTTATTTTAATTTCCTGGGTTATTTTTGGCAGAATTAATCTATATCAGATGAAAATGAGAAAATAGCGGAAAGAGATATAAAGATAGAAATAATGACAACTGAATTATATTAAAGATTTTGCCTCTTAGTGTAAGATCACTGGAATTTAAATTAACTTCCATGCATTTATGTTCTCCAACTGTCCAGAGAAAAGCATAGTTATATATGTCCAGAAGTCTTTGCACTGCTAAGGTTCTGTGACTCTGTATAGTAAGCACATAAAATTAAATATACAGCCTATCTTTCTTAACCTCATTTTATAAGTCTAAATTTATGGATGTAGACTAAAATAATTCCTGAGATTTTCACCATCTTCTGTATATTTCCAGTGTTTAAACACATTTAGTTTTGACAGTAGATCACTAATAATCTTGAAAGTCTTTATTCATAATTTTATCTCTAGGAAATGACAGAATTTTTGGATGCTAATACATGTATATAGCTTTAGATAGTATTATGTAATGCATATAATATAAATGGAAGTAGACAATAGAAGAATTATGCACTTGATAAAAATCATGCAAAGTTCGGAAAATAATTATTCTTCAATGTCCGGTACAGATAAAACTCTGCACTTAGCACCTTACATATTTGGTATTGTCTTCATGTTTTAATGGCATGTGTATTAGATGAGGAAATGTACAGGTTGATGCATTAGTCTTATGCAAAATGTGAGTATATTGTAAATGAAGTATAAGTCTATATTTTAGATCTCCAAATCTATGGAATATATCAAATCTAATCTTCCTCAATTTAAGTAGATAAAAGAATAAATAAAAGGCAAGTTTAATTTTTTCATTAGAAAAAATCTTATATTTTAAAAGTAAGTTAAATCCTACTGAGATCTTATCTCAAAAAAGAAAAAAAAAAAAATTAGCCAGTCATGTCACCTGTAGTCCCAGCTACTTGAGGGACTGGGGCAGGAAGATCACTTGAGCCTTGGAGTTCTAGATTGCTATGAGTTGTGATCACACCACTGCACCCCAGCATGGCTGACAGACTGAGACTCCATCTCTATTAAAAATAAAATAAATAAAATAAAATAGACTAGGCACAGTGGCTCACAACTGTAATCCCAGCACTACGGGAGGCTGATGTGGGCAGATCATATGACGCCAGTAGTTTGAGCAAAGACGAAAGCCTGGCCAACATGGTGAAAACCCAAATCTACTAAAATGACAAAAGTTATCCAAGTGCAGTGGTACATGCCTGTAATCCCAGCTATTTGGGAGGCTGAGGCATGAGAATTTCTTGAAACCAGGAGGTGGAAGTCGCAGTAAGCCAAGATCACGCCATCGCATTGCAACCTGGGGGATAGATCAAGACCCTGTTTCAAACAAACAAACAAAAAATCTATTAATTTTCAATTATGAGGGCAGAGTACAGAAAGATAGATTTTGATGGTGTGGGGTGATAGAGTCAAAAGTAATGCCTAGGAAATAGATGGGATAAATTCTAAAGAATGAGAAATTTGGAGTCAATTGGTCCAGTCAAATCTGACTTAGTTTGAAATGTATGTATGACATATTATAAGTCTATTTTAAGGTGTATGTTTTTGTTTTCATAACAGTGATCAGTAATACAAGTGTAATTTAGAAGAAAACAAAACTATGTTTTTTTCTCATCTCATTCTTAATAATGAATGCATCCACTCAATAAATGTATATTGGGTACTAAACTGCTCACCAAAAGTGAGAGGGAAGTTTCAAGGCCAAACATGTTTCAAATCTCAGCTACCGTCACATTTACTATTTCTCCATAGACCAAAGAAATGCACATGGCAAATCCTGAAACCAGGTTGCGAGGTATCCTTGTAAGGATGTAGCTAAAGGGAATAAAATTACCATTTTTACCATTGCCAACTTTCCTCTTTCTAATTCAAAGAAATCTTTCATGCTTTTGTAAAAGTTTTCTGAGTTAATGGCAGCAACAGGGATGCAGTGAGCTTGAAGGAAAAAGAGATAGGAGAAGGCTTCCTAGGCTTTTGGCTTGAAGGGCGATCTGAAGTAGTGAAGTTATCCATATATTCTGCCACTGAACTGCAAGCAGTTTGTAATGGACTACCACAGTTATCTGCAAAACCTTGAGAGGGCTACAGGACTTTGTTTCTTTATAAACTGTAGAAAGTGTGAGGTGTTTTTATATAGACTTTTAAAAACATCTCTCACGATACAGGATCAGGAATCTTAGAAATTTACATCCTTGCATTCCTATGTTTTACTGGGGCATTCGGATACTAACCATTTTCTGTTCACCAAGTCAGATAAGCATGATACCATCAATACGATGGCGCAGTGGGCTGTTTCGCAGAATGTAAATATGTTGTGAAAGCAGACGAGTCAACATTGCCTTGGCAACATTGCCTTGAGGCAAGACAGTGAGATTACTGATATCCTTAACTTGAAGGTAAAATTATATGTATCCTCTTGACTAATGAAAGAAAACATTCACCAAATCACGGCCACATAGTAAGGCTATCTTTCTGCTCCAGTGGAGATGCCAGATCTAATCCAGCCTCTGCCATGATCCATGTGTTTCCTGCAGAGGGAGGTGAGATGACTCCAGCTGTCCCTGGCTTGTTTGGCCTCCTCATGCCATTTCCACACTGAAATGAAATGTCAGAGAGCCTAGAATGTTCAAACCCCAAGTGCACGGGAGTTAGCTTCCTGCATAATGGGCCTTGGCCAAGGAGAAATAGAAGATGGAAGAGCGTAACGGATAAATTCTATGTCCTTTCTCATTCCCGTGGCCTCTTCTGGGATGTGGCTTACGGGACAGCCTGTCTGAAGACAAGCTCTGAGACAAACTGGACACATCTGTGGTATCTGTTTACATTTTGTGAAGTAGTGATGCCACGTAATAAATTTCTTTCTATTTATCTCATCATTCTCTTCCTCATTTTTCTCCACCTTCACTCTCATTGATCTAAATTTTCATCTCCTAAATAAAATGTCCACAATGTATTTGTGCGTCCTGCTGTGTTTTCTAACGCTCTTGAGACATTGCCAATGTTAGCAGTGTGGAAGCTGAGAGGATGCCAGAGGAGTTCAGTGATCACGTGTACATCACAGGCACAGCATATGTTCCGTCCAAAATTGTCTTTGATAATTTGTTAAGAATTAACTATCTCTTTTGGGAGATAGAGAGCGCATATCACCCATTCCTGCTCTCTATCTCTTCCAAATGCATTCATTAGACGCCCGATAGATAAAACCCTACAGACCTGCCAAAAACAGAGAGAAAATCAAAATAGGGAGAAAGCAATTACATTTCTTTATCTCTATTTCAATCCCACATTTCTCCTTATCTCTTTGATGCCATGCATACTCAATTATTTCCTGCCCTATTAAAGGCATTCACTTAGACCCATCTCACCCGCTCTGCTACTCCCACTAACTTTCAGAAAATGCTGTTAATATATTTATTTTAATCAACGTACTCAGTGTCTTTGTAATCATATTTGCTCAATCTCATCCACTTTAATTTTATAACATAGTCATCATTGCCAACTTTCCTCTTTCTAATCCAAAGAAATCTTTCATGCTTTTATACAAGTTTTCTGAGTTAGTGGCAGCAACACAGATGCGGTGAGCTTGAAGGCAAAAGAGATAGGAGAAGACTTCCCAGGCTTTTGGCTTGAAGGGCGATCTGAAGTAATGAAGTTACCCATATATTCTGCCACTGAACTGAATTCTAAAAATATGCAAGTTTAGTAAGACAGAATATATGGATTGCTTCTGCATCTACACAGTAGGGGAGGAAAAGTTGCTGTCATAAAAAGAAGTCACAAGAAAACAATTAAATATTCATGAATTCTTAAAGGTTATATGTGGGCCAGTTTACTCCCTGAAAATAGCTGAGAACTTCAGAATAATTGGGGATGAAACTCACTC
>NW_012106698.1:529842-563908 GCF_000951045.1 Mandrillus leucophaeus
GGCTTACTATTTAACACATTAAGTATGGATACCTCTTATATATCCAATAAGTGACATACAATAATGATGAAAAAAGCCGTGGGCTGAAAATAGACATGTGGAAATCATTAGCATGTCCAGGCTGTGCCAAGCCATGAAAGTGGATGAGATAATCTGAGTAGAAAGTGTTGACAGGAAAAAGAAAACAACCAAGAAGTTCCCCAGTTCCCAAAACTTAGAGATTTAAAAGTCAAGGAGGAGCTAGTAAAGCTGTTGCAGAGTGAGTAGTGAAGAAGGACTGACAAGAAAACCTAGCAGCCCGGAAGTGAAGTGGAGAAAAAGACTTAAGAAAGAAGGCATGATTCTGAACCTCACTGATGACCACACTGAAAACGATGAGACACTATTTCTAACACCTTCTTTGACAGGTATTGAGTAGTCTGATGAGACTCCTGGTAGGGAAGATTATTGATCAGAGGGAGTTTGAGTTCATTAACTATTGTGAGAAACAATGTAGCTGTTCAAATCAGACACTGAAGCATCAAAATGCCTTATTTTTTCACTTTCTCTGTTTCTAATCCTTCAGCATGATCTTTCATTCTTAGGTTAAATATAAATGGAAATATTTACATCTGTCTGAATTTTTACTCCTGTTCCTCCCCTTGGGCCGCCATCATTGACTGCAAATCCTTTTTTAATGCATTTCACGCTTCTCCCACTCCTGGCCCCTCTAAAGTTATTTCCCCAAAATCCAGCAAGATCTTTTAGAATAGAACTCTTATCATAATGCACCACTACTTAAACTCTGCATGAATAGTTTTAATTTCATTTTGAAGAAAAATTCTAGCTCCTTAGAAAGGGCACCCAAATTCTCTGGGGTCTGATCCCTGCCTGTTACTCCAACCTATTTATATTCCAGCCTTTTCTCTTCCTCCGATTAGACAAACCACAGTGCTCTGTTTTCAGATTCCCCACTGTCCCGAGATTCTCTTACTTTCAGATTTTCTCTCACGCTTGTCTCTCTGCCAAGAATGTATCTCTCATACTTTCTTCATGACTGACTTTCATATCTTGGCTTAGTTTATTTCCAGTGCACCCCTGAGGGGACTTATTTAAAAGTTTCTCCTCCTATCTGTCTTCATTGGGCAAGTCCCATTATGTGGGGCTTTATTCAAGTGTTTCATTCTCCTACTAGACATCAAGCTTTATAAGGGGTAATATCCCTTTTGATTCTACACATTAAGCATAGAGGGACATAGTTGCTTGGAAAATAGTTTAAAACCAATAAATATTTGCTGAGTTAATGACAGAGTCAAAAGTAGCTAGGTGCATAGGAGGGTGAACATTGAAACACTGATGCTGATAACAGACAGTGAGAAAACTGCCTATGTGAAGTGTACGTCTTAGATCCCTTAGCAACTTTTTTGTCTGACAGTTTCTGCTAATAGGAGCTAGTTTCTTTTCAGAAAAAAAAAATCAAACTGGCTAAGATGGCATTAGAAGATGATGGGGACCCCCAGAACAGTGTTATACAACAGAGGAGGCCATGGAATCAAAAGAGAAGTCACATTACTAAGCTGTAACCATGACACTATCTCTAATGGACATTCAGTGATTTTTATCTTTGAATAATGTCAGCAGTCACCTCGGACTCAGATACCCAACTGGTAGGGAAGTTGTGCTCCTTACATATGCTTTGTTTATTTTTTAAAAAGTTCTGGCTGGGTATGGTGGCTCACACCTGTAATCCCAGCACTTTGGGAGGCCAAGGTGGGTGGATCACCTAAGGTCAGGAGTTAGAGACCAGCCTGGCCAACATGGTGAAACCCTGTCTCTACTAAAAATAGAAAAAAGTATCTTGACATAGTGGCGGGTGCCTATAATTCCAGCTACTTGGGAAGCTGAGGCAGGAGAATCTCTTGAACTCAAGAGAAGGAGTTTGCAGTGAGCTGAGATCATGCCATTGCACTCCAGCCTGGCCTACAAGAGTGAAACACCATCTTAAAAAAAAACATGTGATTGAAGAACAGGAAAGCATCAAATAATTATCAAATAATGACTTACTTGAAGTTCCCTCAAATGTCCTCTCATTTGTTATACTGATTCAGCAAACATCATTAATATGTAGATAATCTATTCATGTACAATTAATAAATAATATAAAGAACATGTAAGAAAATCAAGTAACTGTTATGGCTATTTTTCATGGCCTAGTCATTATAATTCTGCAAAATCTGGCCCATAACAAAAGAGAATTGTCAAAGATAAAACAGGAGCAATCTAATGACAAGTATATTTTGTGTAGAAAACTTCTATTTCAGCCTTGTTTTATCTCAAATATTTCATAGATAGGAATGCGCTTACATAATACCATTGATTCTTCTTTTCCATTTATAGTTTTAGCTATTAATGTGTACAGATATTAAAGAAAATCTGATCAATGGGAAATCTTGTGCATATAAAAATGTTAGGTCATTTGTTGAGCTGTCCATATAGCTTTAAACATCACATTAAACAACAGGAATAATGAGATCAGTAGTAAAAACACAGATTACTGGGCTATAATATCCTAGAAGGCACTGTGCCAATGTGAATGCTCAGCTCAAGTTATTTTTCCTTTGTTCTCCCATGAGAGCATCTTGAAATATTCCAGGAAGGATTGGGAGATTGAAAATATACCCTATATAACTTTTATTTATTAAACTATTTGATGCATTTATGCATCAAGTAATCCAAGGGACTTTTTCCCTTTCAAAAATATTTATTAAAAATCTAGTATATAGTACATGTTATTATCTGTGAATAACACAAGCGCACCCCTACCCTTCTAGAGTTTTTATTCTGGCAAAATGCATGATGGGTAATTAAGATAGGTGTAAGCTCTAGATGCTCATATAAAAAAAAACAGATGACCTCTCTAGTCTGTCTGCTCTTCCTTCCTTCTTTCCTTCCTTCCTTCTTTCCTTCCTTCCTTCCTTCCTTCCTTATTCCCTTCCTTTCTTTCTTTCTTCATTTGTTCAACATATAATTTTGAGCACCTCTTATGACTTAACCACTGTTGTGGGTTTTAACAGTACAAAAAAGAAAAATGCATTTTTATATACTAGTAGGGATAAAATAAATGTAAGGTACGTAAATAAAATAAGCGTTTAATCATCTTAAGGTAAGAGTGATAAGTGCTAAGGAGAAAAGTAAGGCAGTGAAAGAAATACATGGGAGTTGCAGTTTTAGATAATGGTGAGAAAAAGGTCTCACAGAGTTAGTAATGGTGAAATCCATTTTATCCTTTATGTGTTACACATAAAGGAGTAAGCAACATAAATACTAGAAATGAAATTATAGAGAAAAGAGTGACAAGTCCCTCAGCTAAGAGGAAGCTGGCACGTGTTAGACATAGAATTAAGACAATTGTAGCTGGAGCCTAATGAAGAGAAGTAGAAGATGAGGACCAAGAGGTTACAGAAAGAGCCAGACTGTGAACATCCTTGTTGGCAATCAGAAAACAACGGCAGTCACTAGGGCTGATCTGAGAAGTCATTTGAGAATCTTCAGCAGAGGAGTAACAGTATTGTTTTGGCTTGAATATTAAAAAGAGGTAAGGGTAGAAAGTGGCTAATCTGTTAAGAGCCCATGACAATAATCCAAGTAAGAGATTTTGATTATGTATTTAAGCATAGTAGTTTGAAGAAGATGAAAAATGGTTTGATGACGGGTATATTTTAGAAGTAGTCTTCAATGATTTTATTTTTATTTTTCTGAAGTGCATTTAAAATGGAGTTGTATTTACTGAAATGTAAAAACTTATATGAAGACAAGTAAGATTTTCGGAGAAAAGGCAGACATAAAGGAAGGGGCAGAGTAGAAAATCCTGCTAAATCTTCTGCAAATCTCATTGATTTTCTCCGAATGCAACAGATTTAAATTTTTTCTTCTTATCTCATTATCGGTAAATGTTTAGCTACTATCCTGTCATCTTTGCAAACCTGGAGAGGAAACCTACTGCCTTTGACCTTCTGGGCTTTTTGTTTGTTTGTTTTTAGGACAAGAGTTACAATTGTGGGTAAAATGACTTTTCTATTGTGGTAAAGACACGTAACATGATATATGCCTGGTTAACAATTTATTGTGTTTTGTATTTTATGAGTACATAGTAGGTGTATGAATTTATGGGGTACATGAACTATTTTAACACAGGCATACAATGTGTAATAATCACATCAAGCTAAATGGGGTGTCTGTCACTTCAAGCACTTATTCTTTCTTTGTGTTATAAACAATCCAATTATATTCTTTTAGTCATTTTAAAATGTACAATAAGTTATTATTGACTGTATTCACCCTGTCGTTCCATCAAATACTAAATCTTATTCATTCTAACTATATTTTTGTACTCACTACCCATACTTACTCTCCCCAACCCTCTCCCTTTCCCAGCCTCTAATAGCCATCATTCTATGATCTATCTCTGTGAGTTCAGTTTTAAATTTTAGTGCACATTACAATGCTGCCTACTAAATGTACATTAGTATATAGCAGATCACTAGACCTTTGTCATCTTGCATGACTGAAACTCACTTCCCCTCTCTTTTAAGTAACTCCTGTTTACCCAACAGGGTAAATCAGAATAATTTTAAGATTCCATGTGATTTAGAACAAGAACAGGATAAAGTTATAATGCACCGCGGTTAGAGAAATGTTTGTACAACTTCTTATCCCTTTAGTTTTTTTAAACAAATAAAATTTCATTCCTCAAACAGCCTTTTCCCTCAATCACAAGAGTTACTACTCATGGGTTTAGAAAAGTGAACAATAAGCATCACCCCTTTAACAGAGGCATACTATTTCTTTGGTTCTGATTATACAAACACCATATATATATATAGGGCATGGTAGGTGTATGTATTTATACATACACATTTATACATTTATATTATATATATATATATATATATATAGTTTTTTAAAAGTTCATCTAAAATGTTCTCTGTCTTCTCTAGGCTTTCTGAATTTAGCTTAAAGCATTCCCACCCTCCTCTCCAGTTCCATCAACCATCGCTTTTAGTTTAGTGACAAATATTGTGATGTATTGTGAGATATAGAAGATATAGATTTCTTGGATTTAAGTCTCGCCTTTTAATTTTTAATGTCTTCAGTTATATACATGACTGATTCTCTTCCATGATTAAAGATAATGTGTCAAGATCAATATTTGATTATGCAAATTTTTGCCAATAATACATAGAGCAGTCCCTTTCCCCTGGTAGGGATTATACAGCGTTGCTCTTCAAGTGAATGAATGAATAGATAAATGGCTTAGATAAGTGATTAGTGAACTCAATGAAAGTTTTAGTAAAATATAGAAAATCAATAGCTAAAAAATTGAATCAAACCACTAAAGGGCATAGGAAATATGAAATCAGTTTCTTTAAGGAAGAGTTTAAAAAATTAAAAATCTTACATTTTTTGAATTGGAAAAATCTTGTTAATATCAGATTTGTTAAAATATAATGTAAAATATCTAACTGGTTTTTTAATATGATTGATTTATCAGCGGTTATTCTATTTTATATTAAAAATCAATTTAGTGTCATCTGGAAAATTTTTCTAGCCTGATTTAAATATTTGGAACATATACCCTTTATGATTGGATATAAATTTATTTGAGTAGAGATCTATTTAGATCTGAACATATAAAAGGTTTAGATCATCTGAACTATTCTAAAGAATGTGAAAATAGATTGATATGTCTTGCAAAATCATATGTCTTAGAACATAGTGAGATTTGAGATTTTATAAAAACATTTTTATTAGAAAGAGCATTTTCATGTTTTATTAGTTTTGGGTAATAAATATCTCACATAGTGAAAATGGTGTTTTAGAAGATTTAAAACTAAAGGAAACAATTATTTAGAAACACATAATATTTTATATATATGCAGTGATCAGTTTCATATGAAAACACACGCTCTCTATAATACCACAGTAGCTATGTATCACAACAATTCAAGTCCATGCGTAACTATGTTTTTTTCTGTAGTTTCTCATGAACAACAAACAAGTATTACATCTATGAGCTAAAAGTATCCTTATGAGAACTTCTGAGTATTTGGCAAATTTAATGAACACCTTAAAGCAAATGAGCATTACATTAAAAGTGCCTCTGCCTGTTGTAGACTAATGCCCTTCTTTATCCAAGAAATAACCAGCTTCAAAAGGCAAGATTAAGCTATTAAATTGTAAATGCTTATTCAGATTCATTGTGCAGTTTTTTAATATGTTTCTAGATTAGGTGAGCGTACTAATTTAAGTTTGAAGGAAACCTGTTGTAATATTAACATGGATATTTTCAATGCATTATTACTCTTTAGTTGAGACATTACAATTATCAAATTTGATATGCACAGTGTCAATTATGCATATGTATTTGGTAAGAATTAAGTACATTCATATAAGTTGTACAAATGTCAATCAAATTATAAGGCTCTTTCCAAAAAAAACTTTATAAAATGCAAATAAATTCTCTTTATTATACTTTGGAAGAACAGTACTATAGCTGCCTTTATTGACTACATGCAGTCTGATTGTATCACTCCACTGTTCCCCTTCAGTTCCATACTTTTTAAAGCCCTCCAATAACTCAATAAAGAAAACCTCTTTTAACCTGCATAAATACATTCGACATGAAATATCTATTAAGGTTATTAGATGATAATTGGGCTGTTTCATTAGTTGCATAATAGTGTTCTAGAACTTTTTTATTATTCAATCAGTTGTCTGATTTAAAAAAAAAAAATCATAAGCCTTGGTAGTCAAAATCGAAAGAGGTAAGCCAAGGATGTATTATTCAGGAAGATTACTAGTGTGGTACATTTTTGAGATGAGCAGTTTTTTTTCAGTCTACTAATCAAAGAGTCTTTCTTTGCTGTCAGGGAAACTAACTCAACCAACCAGCAATTGCAAAATCAAATTGCAATCACTCTGACTTTTATGTGATCATGGGCAAAGGAAATGATTTCACAGATGGTTGTCTTAATGAACATAGAATCAATGCAGGCCCAAACTTATTATATTTAAAGTTTGAGTGGAAATCAGGAAAAAAACAGCACGATGTTGTGATATAGGTATACTTTGTGAGATGACTAAATCAAGCTAATTAACATATGAATTAACTCATATGCTTATCTTTGTCGTGGGAACACTTACAATGTACTCTCTTAGCATTTTTCAAGTAGACAGCATATTGTTATTAAGTGAAATCTCATGTAATACACCATAAACACATATAATTTTTGTCAATTTTTTAAAAAGAAAAACAACAGCAAAAAATAAGCAAACAAATGTATCCCTCCTTAAAAAGCCCAAATAATAAACATTGTCATAGTTTAACAAGTAGCTGCTTTTATTCATGAAAGATAAGTGTTCGGTCAAAAGTTTAGAGCTTACAGATTATCTGTGAGAAAAGATTTTGCAGATGATCTACCACCCACAAACGTTACCAAGACTGGAATTAAATAACTAGATACATATTTCAATTTTCTTTCTCTTCTGGTTTTTATCACACAGAGTCGAGAATACGAAGTGAAAGACCAGAATAAGCTTTGTCCTGTGGGAAAGACATGCTAACATTTGCAGTCGATTTAACTCATGTAAGAAATAGGCAGTTAAAGAGCAATTTGGACATTTATAGTCATTTATATCTTCTTGTTCCCCTAGTCCCTCTAAAATTGCTATATTTATTAAAAATGTGTTTATCAACAGGGACAGAGAAAAAAAAGAGGAGTCATCACTCTATTATGTTTCAAAGGTAAAAGTTGAGAAGCTTACCATGATATCAGTGTGTGGTAGCAGAGCCACAAGGAGGACATTAAAGGTAGAGCTAGTCACAAGACAAGAGATCAGTCTTTAAACAGAATCAATCCATAAAGACTAAGTATTTAGAATACACAGTGCTGGCGAAGACACACATGAGGGCCAGAGCTGAGTATATGGGGACTTGGGGTAGGTGTAAATCAAGAGCAATTGGCCAGTTAGGTACTCCTGTGGTCTGAATGGTGTGCCTTCCCAAATTCAATATATTCCCAAATATATTGAAAGCTAATCCCAATAAGTGGGGCCTTAACAGGTGATCAGATCATGAGGGCAGATCCTTCATGAATGGAATTATTGTCCTTGTCAGAAAGGCCCCCGAGAGGTCCCTTGCCCTTTCCACCACGTGAGGACACAGTGACAAAGTCCTTTTCTTTGAACCAATAATCGGCCTTTGCCAACTATGGAAACTTCCAATTTCTTGACTGTGAGCTTCTCAGCCTCCAGAATAATACAGCTAGATATGCAGATCCCACAGACAATAATATGGATTAATTTGTGAAGAAATTATGTAGAGAAAATATTTCAGTTGAAAAACAGAAAAAAATTATAGAGAAAATACTCAAATATAAAATAAAATAATAATAACTATTGTGTTATGAGATAAGGAAATACTGGTTCAATGTCTCCTCATTCTTTATTAAATCCAACTAGTAGACAAGGCCCTAAAGTTCAATATCTCAATGCCAAATGTTAAATTTTACTTGGAAAGCTATGAATTACAAGTTATGGAAGAAAAGCCTTGAATATAAGACAAGGTAAAAATAAAAAGCCTTCACAAATAAAGAAAAGAAATCTTTAGAAAATAGAGACTATGCATCAGGCAGAAGAAAACCTTCTAAAAAAATGCTACTTAGAGAAGTAAAATAAAACATTGAATATGTTAAATCAAAGCAAGATGCCACAAAACAAAAATATCAGCAAATAAGTTCTTTTAAATGAAAAAAAAAAATACAATTTCAATTAAGGACCTTACCTTGGCTTTCTGTTAGGTTAGAATAAAAGATTTGGAATTACTTTCATTTTTAAAAAAAAATTTTAAACTTGACAAAATGTATAAAACAATTTTTGTTTTGGGGGAGATCAGACATCAGACATTGTAGGACAGATATTTATAGAGGAGAAACAAACAAAGTGAATCCTCCAACTGCCTCAACTGGAGTACCTGGAAAGAGTTTCAAAAACAAAATCAGCGAGGGAATCCAAGCATTACGTGGGTTCCCTTTGAATGAAGTACACAAAGTTAGCATCTGAAGTAAAGGCAGCTAGGTAGCGGAGGGCAGAGTACTAGAGAGGAGAAGGGTGCAGAGACAGCACTCCCTAAATCTGCGGAGTCTTCCTTACGTCTTATTCTGATCAGAACATGCATATAAGGAAAATAACTGAGGCTGGCAGAAGATCCACCCTAAAGGGGCAGAGAAGAAAACTGCTGGAGACCTTGCTACCAGCCAAAGTAGAAAACCTTACAAATCAAGGGCATAAGGTAGAGTTTTAAAAAGTGTATTTCCTCAAGAGTGAGGCAAAACTAATTCTAGAATATGGGCTGCACTGGTTAAACTTATTATCACATACAAAAAAAAAAAAAAAGCCTCAATATGTATGATAAACCTCCATGTAAAACATAAACATTTAAATCCTTAATAAGAAAATACAGTTTTGAATTAGGCCAAGATTTCTCAGATATTACAAAGAACATTATCCATAAAAGAAGAAATCAATACACTTAGAACTTCTGCTCTTCAAAAGAAACTAAGAATGAAAATACCAGCCACATACTGGAAAAATATTTGTGAATTATATATCTAATAAAGAAGTTGGATCTAAAATATATACAAAATTCTCAAAATTTAAAAATAATAGCTAAACAGTTAAAAATGAGCATAATATTTGAGCAGAAACACCCCTCAAATAGATATGTAGGTAGCAAATAAGAACATAGAAAGATATCCACATCAATACTTATTAAAGATATACAAGTTCAAATCACAATATCACTACACACCTATTAGATAGACTGAAAGTATAAAGCTTGTTGAACCATGCCAAGTGATACAAGAGACATGGAAAAATTGCAAGTTTTCTGCGTAGAGGACAGAAAGGTCAATTGGTTTACCACGTTGTAAAGCATTTTCCAGTTTCTTAAAAAAGAAGGATCATCTGGCCTGTGATTCAGAAATTATTCCCGTCAATATGCATCCAAGAAAATGAACGCATGTCCATACAATGACATGTCAAGGAATCTTATTTTCAACTTTATTTGTTATAGTACAAGGATGAAATCAGCCTGAAATTCTATCAACCAATGACTGAATAAAAAATCTGGCATATTTATACAATATCATTCTATTTAGGTTTTGAAAACATGTATGATTCATGATTATTTCATTCCATATACAGATAACATCCTGAATAATTTCCCATTAATAAAGAATAAGTGTGCTTTGTGTAAAAAAAGGCAAAATGAATGATTGATACAAGCAACAATATGGATAAACCTCAAAGTAATTTTGCTCAGTGAAAGAAGTCAGGCAAGAAGATTGCAGTCTCTGATTCCATACATGTAAAATTCCACGAAATATAAACCAATGTGTAGCTACAGAAAGTGTATCAGTGGTTCCTTATGGATAGGTTCCAGGTATCAGGGAGTGATTGCAAAGAGGCATTAGGAAACTTTTGGCATTAATGAAAAACTTTATGATCTTGATTGTGCTGATGGTTTCTTGGGTATATACATATGTAAAAATTACAAAGTTGTACACTTTAAAGATATATGTTTTGTTATGCATCAATTATTCATCAGTAAAATGAGTTAAAATGAAAATGAAGGAATCAGATAATAAATGATTGCCAAATTATTAAATTAAAACTTTATACGTTTTCTAATAAATGACAGCAGGAATAACAGAGTGATCTGACATAATTTGGTTAATTGTTTTTTATACAAATTTCACAGTTCCCTTTAGTGCATTTGGAGCACTCCATTTAGATACGGATGTGCTTTTCCTAAAGTAAGAGGGAAGGGACTTTTTAGTTCTAGCTGTATACATTGTATAACTGATTTTTGTGTCCCAATGCAGATATTTTCCTGTTACCAAGGATGGTTTCTTTTTTTCTGTCTTCTAATTCTGTTTCCCTGTTCTGGGCAAAACCATAACTCCCAGGCAAAAGTGAAGGAGAAGGAAGAACAATTTAAGCAGCAAGCCAACAGAATTGCTCAATCACCAAGGAGAGTCACAAGGGGACAAGAATCATAAACATCCGCAGTAGCCCGTTCCCAGTTTTCATCTTGCACAGAAATGATGAAGAATATGAGAGAAAACAAATGAATAGTCACAGAATTTATAACTTCCACTGAAATCAACAAACATCATGGGGGAAAATAATAGGGCTCACGAAAAGTCCTGTGTCATTTAAAAACCCTCTGAAGCATGCAATTTTTGGTTCATTCTTTCTTTACACTTGTCAGCATTTCCTACTGATTGGAACCTTCTGGGGACTAATTACCTCATTTTCTTCAATAATCTTACCTAATTTGACCCACTTACATCATGAATAGCTCTGATTTTAATTATTTGGATATTTTCAGATTAGAGTGTGACCCTTGCCCAAAATATCAGGAAGATTTCATGTATAATTTCAGCTTTCTTTAAAGTCATAAAATCTTCTTGGTTAAGAAACTACTGTATTTTGACTTGCTTCATTTTTTCATAACACACAAAATCCAATATTATTCAGTTTCTCCTGTTTTAGACGGACTAGAAAAAAGTGAAAGTAAATGAATACATTGGTTCATTTCTGCTCTTCATTCTACAATTATATTTCCTGTTATAATTGAAGAAAGTCACAATGAATATGCTTGAAAAGCCTTCTGTTGTTAAATCTAACAACAGAAATGCTGCTGCCCCAGTAAAAAGCAGTTAGAGAGATTTTATGTAACAGACATTTTGGCAAAAACAAGAGGAACAATACTTTGTAAGTCTCTACTCTCATGTAGCCCTATGTCATCCTCATTTTAGGGCCTTCCACTACAGGATTATTAGTTCTGACAGGGTTTTTCCTTCTATCTCATTAGAAACAATAAAAAGCCTGCTGAGGGGCGCACATAAACACATGCTATATATATATGTGTGTGTGTGTATATATATATATGAACACAAAATCCTGTTGTTAATAAATATTATAAACAGGAAAGCTCCATGATATATTTACCTTCCTTTAAATGAAAGTCATCTGGCTAGGTACAGATCTCAATGGGTCATTAATATGGATATTGGAGAAGTCTGACATATTGATCAGACTTAGAGATTTCTAATCTCTATTTTTCTCTGCTCCAAACTTTGACTTGTTATGAGTATAAGGTTCATTTTATCAATATAATGATTGGAAATCTCTAAGTCCTTTTTAGATTTTTGAGCAGAAAGTCCAAGTACAACACATTGGACTACAAGCCTTGCATGATAGGCTCCTTCCCCACTGCCTTGCCGATAATACGTTTCACCAAGATTTTCTACCCAGCTCTTGTCATGCTGACCCTGTTGCTGTTCCTCAAAACCACCAAAAGGGTTTTGTCTTGGCCTTTTTGTGACACAAATGTCCCCTCCAGGCATCTACACAGCTGACTCTTTCATGGCCTTCTTCAAATGTCACCTCAACAGACGTGCCCATTCCAGATAAAGTCCACTTTTCAAAAGCACATCTCCTCTGCCCTTTTCTAATACATTTCTCTTTCTGTGACTATGGCCACCTGAAATATATTTCATTTAATTATTTTTCTGCACCCTGCTCCATTAGAATGGAACGGAATTTACAGAAGGGCAGAGATCTTGATCATTTATATTCAAAGCTACATGCTCAAACCCTAGAACAGGGCCTGGCACATAGCATGGGCTAACTATATATTTCGATTGAGTGAATTAGTACATAAAGCAAATGTAAACTTAAATCCATTTGAATTTTTGAGTAAAGAAAGTTTTACAAGACTGAAAAGTATTCTTTCTGTACTATCATTTGAGATAACAAATGGTGTCACAATTAGACAATAACCACCACCATTTCCAACCAACTGATAACAAAACAAAACAAAGAAGTCACAAGATGGAAAAAATAAATGTTTCCAAAATGTGGGGTTTCTTAAAGCAGCTTTCACTACTTATGCTTCAAAACATAAATATTTTATTTTGTTAAAATTCTGTCATTAAAAGTCTAACCTGGTAGAATTTCAAGTGTAGTTTTTCGAAGGCTGCATTGTAGATAGTGATTTATAAGAATACAACATTAAAGTGTACATATTTGAACCTCACATTCCTGAAATTAGTCATGGGAAAGTTTTACTCAGAAGCAGTTATGCTAATTGTCTTTCATCTTTTGGATCATTGTTATTACCCATATACAGCATTGCTCTAACACAATATATACTTGTAATTATATAAAACCTATAACTAACATTATTGTGAACCATTCAATAATCTGATGGATGAACAAAAATACTTGTTTGTTTGGGTTTGTTTGTTTTGAGATGGAGTTTCACTCTTGTCGCCCAGGCTGGAGTGCAATGGCACGATCTCGGCTCATTGCAACCTCTGTCTCCAGGTTCAAGTGATTCTCCTGGCTCAGCTTCCCTAGTAGCTGGGATTACAGGCATCAGCCACTATGCCCAGCTAATTTTTGTATTTTTAGTAGAGAGGGGGTTTCACCATGTTGGTCAGGCTGGTCTCGAACTCCTGACCTCAAGTGATCTGCCCACCTTTGCCTCCCAAAGGGCTGGGATTAAAGGCTTCAGCCACCACGCCTAGCCCAGAAATGTTTCCTTAACAGCCTATGCCTAAAATTCACAATTTGTGGCATAAAATCTAATGAGAAATATAAAATCAAAATTATGTAGTATATGACAATTACCTGGATTTATTAGCTATGAAAAATATAGAAATTAGACGACCTCATTTTCCACCTCAGTTAAAAACAAGTGTACGTATTTAAAAATGGAACAATAAATATTATAAATTTGATAAGAATTAACATTAACAATTTTTGAGGTAATGACATTAGATTTTACTTTTCTTACATATGATTTGATTTGTGGCTTTTTCATTAATTTTTTCCCATAAACTTATAGAATATTTTTACAGAAGTATTGTACACATCCAAATACATGACTGAATCTTAAGTATAAAGCTTAATGAAACCTACGCATATTATCAGCATTCATCATATCAAGAAAGAGATCATTACCAGCATGTGAAAAAGCTTCCTGATGCCATCTTTCATCACTGATTTCCATGAAGGGCACACAACATTCTAACCTCTAACACTGTAGATTATGTTATTGGCTTCTGAATTTTATTTAGATAGAAGCATAGTGAATAAAAAAAATTATGCATTAAATCATCTACACTGTTACATGTAGTTGTATGCCATCCATTAATTCTCATTACCCACATGCTAAATTGTATTTTAAATGGGTCTATACATTGTAAATGGATAGACAGCAAATTATTTATTTATGCATCCTACTGTTTTTGCACTTTTTAGATTGAACCACTTTACACAAAATAAATTTAATTTTAGATGTCTTTTGACAGTAAGCTTAAATAATACATTACTGAAGAGGTAAATATACTTTCAGGAAAATGATATGGATCTCACTCTTAATGTGCATTTGGGTAATTTCTAGTTTTGACTCATGTAAACATTGCTGCTATGAAAATTCTTGTGCATGTATTTGATGGCCATGCATTGCCTATTCCAAGTACATAATCTCCTATAATTCCTTCCAAAATTGTATTACATTTTATTTGTAATTGTTTATTGTATATAGTGTGGGGTAAAATCATGATAACTCCTTTTCCATATGGATATTAAGTTAATCTATTTCCAGTCAGTTACTGCCACGTTAATACTATATTTAAAACAAAAAAACAAAAAAACAAAAGAAACACCCAAAACTCAGTTGTATGCAACAACAGTCATGTATCACTTGCTCTCAATGGTGGTCAGCTGATCAGCTCTGCTCCAGATATCCTGGTAAACTGCCATAACTTGTCTCCTTACACCCCTTAATATTCTGGTACCATTGGGATATTTGGGACACATTTTTCTCATAGCGGCAACAGAAGCACGAGAAAGTGCTTTTACTTATTACCTATCACAGACCTAAGCTAGTAAGTGACATCTGTCATTGTATTCACCTGGCATTAGTCAACAAAGTCACATGGCCAAGCCCAGGATTAATGTGATGAGGAAATACACTCTAGCTCCACTAGATTTTATGTTGCAAATATAATAGAGGACCGCAAATTGTAAGAGAAAAAAATATTCGGTCTAGGGTGAAAAAAAATGCAATCTACCAAAACTATGCAATCTCCCAAATTCTGCCCTTTCAGTCAGAATTCTTCAAGTGTTACACAAATTAAAAGTGCACTTACCACCTATGAAGACTCCCCCAAATCATCATTCCATCAAATCATCAGACTCAAAGTCCAGGATCTCATTATTTCAGTGAGGTTGAAATATAACTCCTTCTGATCCAGAAACCTACGAGCCAAAACAACACATTATCTGCCCACCTCGTCCAACTTCAAGCAGCTGATTAATACTATAGATGGGGTAATTATGTACATTTTACAAATATATGAGAGCATACAGCTTATTTGATTTTGCTTATTTTTCACTGGAAAACCTAAAGTTACCTACTTGACTCCTACTGATTTCAAGATCAGACTAGAAAATTAAAACTAAAAAATAAATCGCAAGCATCACATGTTAAAACTAGTCAAACAGCAAAATAATCATGCACACACACACACACACACACACACATTCATGCACATGCAAACCTGGAAGTGCATAACACTGAAATATAAAATGGTGAAGTATAAATCACTTTTACCTGTTTTTCCATTGTGAAAAAAATTGAAAACAATAAGGAAAACTAGAAAGTATAACATCCACCATCCTTGACAATATTAGAATACTGATGTAACTGTAAAAATCATGCCATATCTATCTTTTTTTTAAAAAAATGATATAAGTTTTTGAGGTAGAACACAAGAACATGCCTGCTTATTCTGCACATGGACAGAACCAGCAGAGCAGAGATTTCTCTAAGATTGTGGAAAAAAAAACTAATTAGTTTATTTAGAGCTATAACATTAAGGTGCAAAAGTAATGCGTGGGCCTGATGAAAGCCCTGTGACATTGAAGAATAATGAGAAAGGTAGCTGTGGGGAAGTGGGTGAAGAAATTTCAGGCATACCACCCTTCGAACCCTGTGCAGGATGGGAAGCTATTGAGTGAATAAGAAGCACTGCAGAGATCAGCATTTCCTATTTATTGAAAATAAAAAGAAACAAGGAAAACTTCCAAACAAATTGCAACTGCGATGCACCTCATGAGTTACACTGTGCATTAGGGGTCTTCCTGACAATCGACAGCATTGCTTTGGATAATTTCCCTTACTGTGTTCATCAAAACAGAGCCCAAGAGGAAATCGTATCATTTTGAAGTAAATATTAAGGAAATAATTCTGCATAAAAAGAGCATGACCCACCAATCTACTGACAATGAGGATATGACATTTTGGAAAAAAAAAACAATCAAAATTGGTTGATACATATTAAAGAAAAACGCTGTTGTAAAGGAACAAGATAAATCTACAAAGTTCAAGTGAAAAAAAAAATTGACACAGTGAAGAACCAATATGTAATATATTTGAAGTAGCAAATGGGATAAAAATTCTTTGAGATGACAGTTGTGGGCATGGTCCATGGAAACTGCTATGAATAAAATCTAAACTGAAATGGAAATAAACTGATCATTGTAAAAAGCAAAACCCCTTTCTTTTTTAAATGATAGTTACGTTTTTCTCATTTGATTCTTTAGACTAATTGTCTATCGTTTTCTACCCTGTTTTTCCCCAAGCCTTAATGTCTGATTTCCATGTGGATTCACCAAATGGGAGGAGGTGAAGGAAGTGGAGGAGGAAAAGGAGGAGAAGCGGGAGGAAGAGATGGAGGAGGAAGATGTTGGGAAGCTGTGATACCTATTTTACTCAGTCTCTGCTTCAGTAATGTTTCTTACAAAGAAATATGGAGAATCACTTTAAGAAAATATTTAAAATATTAATAAGAAAAATAAGGTATCTGTTATTCAATAGTAAGTGTCAATATTATAACAATAGTGTTGAAATGTATCAAAATTATAAAAATATCAAATATCCATTTACGAATTTATTATGGCTTCTATAAAAAAAATCTGATTTTCCTTTGAAATGCTGCACGCTCTTAAGGTTCAGATAGAAAATGCAAAAAAATTAAAAATATCAGAAGATTTTTGGAAAATCTAAGTAATACATATCAGTATGCTTTATCTGTGATGTCTAATATACTATAAAATTATAGTAATTCAAATAATGATATATTGTACATAGACATTTCAGCGGAAGCAGAGAGAAAGTCAAGAAATAGACAAATATATATATATATATAATTTCAAATTATTAAAGGAAACATGGATTATAAAAAATGTGTACTAGGTACAATCAAGAATACTACATAGCCACATGGGGAAAAATGCATATATGTCCATACCTGGGAAAAATGCATATGTGTCCATACCTGGGAAAAATACATGTATGTCCATACCTGGTTCTACAGATAAAAATAAATGGCCAAACAAAATAGATCTGTCTAATGAAAGTAAATTTAAAAGATTATTTCAGTAAGAAAATATTTATAAGCTTTGTAAGCATAGTACAATAAGCAGGATAAATCAATAAATTATAACTGATTATGGGAAAAAATTTTAAAGTCATGATAAAAAATATATGTATGAGAAGCAATTTCAAAGAGCAAAAAGAAAACTAGAAAAATTTTAAACAAAATGTATGACATACAATAGCTTATTTTTGTGAAAAACATTTAAAGAAGTTATCAAATACAAGAAAATAACCAGCAGCCTAACATAAAGTATATGAACCTAAAAAAAAAGTTCATATTTTTACAGGAGGTAAATACAAAAAAATTAGCTAGGTGTGGTGGCGGGCACCTGTAGTCCCAGCTATTTGGGAGGCTGAGGAAGAGAGTCACTTGAACCTGGGAGGCAGAGGTTGCAGTGAGCCGAGATTGCGCCACTGCACTCCAGTCTGGTGACAGAGGGAGAGACAGTCTGTCTAAAAAAAAAAAAAAAAAAAAAAGGCTGGGGTTACAGGCATGAGCCACCTTGCCCAGCCTGGTTATATCTTAAATGAGAAAGTTAAAATAACAGAAAAAAACCCTTTTGGTGGTACCTATAGAGATATTATTAATCTTTTCATAGGTTTAATTAATCAGAGCTGCCTACTTTTCAACAGTGCTTCCAGCAACCATTTTAAAGCATCAGGTGACAAAAGTATGTTGAATGAGTCATGATCCTTACTATAATGTAAATTTACATGAATTTCCACTTCAGAAGATGATGTGTCATATTTTGCATAAGATGTTTTGATATAGGGGAGACTTAACATTTCATTGTCAGAAACCAAAAAAAAAAAATTAGAGGCCTTCTAAAATAAAAAAATCTTCTACAGAACACACAAAACTCATGGACTGAAACTGAATGAGGTATTAATTCTCTATTTAACAAAAAGTCTCCTCAATCCACTTACAATTACAATTTTAGCGCTTATTTTTTCAGGCACGAAGGGTTTCCCCCCATAAGGTAATAGAGAGTATTCTTTGTTTTTGAAAACTTTACACCATCTATTATTTTTACATGATTTATTAGCATTTCAGATGATCGTTTATGTAATTCTTTTGCAAACAATGCAAAGAACATTTTTGTTTCTTGTTTCAGACAGAACCAACTTTCTATTGTTACGACTAACGAACTGTTTTAAGTATTTTATCAAAACCTTCATTCAGACTGAGAATAGTGATCTATTGTAGTATATAAGGAGGAAAAGTTTAAAATATCTTCCTTTGTAAATAATAAAAATGATCCCATTAGTAAAGTTATAAGAAAGTCAAATTAGAAAAGAAATTTTTCATGGCCCAGAAATTATATGAATTTGTAGTGGCAAGACAGATGAGCTGGAATTTATGTGAAAGCAATAAATATTTCCAGAAGATGGTGATGTCTTTATAGTATAGTTCAGTAAGTTTAGCATGTTTAGCATAGTATAGGGTAGTACAGTATGCTGTACCCTTGCATAGTATGACATCAGTTCATAGAGATTTGTTTGCAAATATACCAGTTTAAGGTAGAGGCTTTGGTGCCTAGAATTATCTTAAGAGAAAAGCAAAATTTCATTTACAAAACAATCAGAGTCTAGGCAAAGATTTATTCTAGCACTTGGTGACTTCTCAAGGACATTTGAAAAGTTCTGTTCATATGAAGAATCTAGATGCTGGTTGAAGATACATTTAGTGGGCAACAAAGCAAATTTACTGTGCCACCTGGAGATTAGCCAAAGGTTTCCTATGTTTCCCAATATTTAGTGAGAGTTTGGTCCTAAGTCCAGCTGTGCTTCATCTATTTAGTCTAGAATTATAAGCAGAATTATATATTGTCCTTGTTTAAATCCCTCCTCACTCCAGTATTTGGTGAATTATGTCCAAGACTTAAGGCTTTGCTTCCAAAGTCTAATGGATTGATAATACTTTACTATAAATTATTTGAAATTAAATGTTATCACTTAGAAAATCTCTGATCTCAGATGCAGTCCTAATGCTTTATATTAAAATGACTTGAATTTTAAATAGAGGAAGGGCCGGTGTTTTGTCTTCATACTCTTTAGCATGAAAATTCAATCCTAAGAGATTCCCTACACTACTTCTTTTGGATGCAGTATGATTTCTTTGCCAATCAGCAGGAAATGAGAAGTAGAGTATGCGTTTTATGAAGTACTTGTTAGTCCTGGCATGACACTTTAGGAAGAATTACAAATATCATTAACACTACTAAAATAGATGCTTCAGTTTACAGTTGTAGTTAATTACTTTACATATTGACAAAATTATCACAGCTGGGTATTTCAAACATCACCCTTGAGGTACAGTACATATAATTTTATGTAGCATATTAGCTTTTCAAAAACAGTTTTATGTTTTTTTCCTTCATTAACATTACTAATACTAGTCACAAATTCTTGCCAGTATTTGTTTGTTTTACTTTTATATAATTCTACTGCTAAGAAACTCGGTTACAATATTTAGGGAGAGTCCAGTAAACTTTGGTTCAAGTTGCCTTGGCTGTTGAAATTCCAACAGAGAGGAACTGTACCGTAAAGTACAAGGAGCTAAGGTATAAAATTCCACATGTGAGGCCAAAGGTTGGACTTCTTTTGAAACTGTTTCACTTGAAATTATGTCTGTTGTTCCAAATTTTACCTGTTCCTTAGATCACGACATCAGTCCATAAAAGGAGATAAGTTACAGTTGATAAAACCCCCTGCATGATTTGAAATTCTGGCTAACAGCCGCTCTTCATTTTAATGCATGGACAAGTTGTTAGTCCGCTTCTCTTGAACTTTACTTAAATCTCCATGGTACATTATCAGTGCCTTTTATTTCAAATTTATTTTTAACTGTCTCAATTATTTTCAAAGCAATTATTCTGTATTTGTCATCATTTAATTATATCAAATCACCCGGAATTAATTAATTTAATTAATTAATTTCACCAAGATTTATTGACTACTAATTGTGTGTAAAATATTCTAGGCCTCAAAGACTATAAAGCGATGAAACAGATACAGGTGGCTTATAAACCCAGTGCATGCTTTTCAACTGTTTATTATTCAAGGAGGAATTTCAGAAACATTCACATTGAAATTTTCTAACAACAGAGTTACTGAATTCTACTAGGAAATTTAAATGTTGTTAATAAAGACAGCAGGACTATAACTGTAAGTTCCGTAACTATAGTTCTATATAGCTCTGTATAGTTCTGTAGTTCTAATTTGTCCAGTTTATTTTAATTGATACTGTAGAAATATTGGTGGGCTATAGCTGTCTGACATCCGTTTTAGAAGTGGAAGTTCTCTCTATTTCATTCCAATAATATTTGAAAATTAAAAAAAAATACGAAGAGTTACTCTTCTGTATACTCCCAAAGATTTCATAAGGAACTTGAATCCTTTCCTATCGTAAATCTGAAAGTTCCAGTCAAAAAATAAATATGAAAACACTTAATGGGCTCAGCATTGCACTTACCTTAGAAGGATTGCATCTTTAAAACAAAGAGTTGACTGTATTTGTCAAAAACTAGTAAATACACAAGAATGGTCTGTGGATTGTTCTGGAATCATCTGTGTGAATATCGTTATTTCACTGTGAATATGAAAATTTTTTTAAATGGATAATTGATATTCTTTACATAGACCATCTAAATAGTAAGCATAACTTAAAACTATGAAATGAGAAGAATCCAAAGAAAAGCCTTTTCATGATTTAACCAATGTCATGAAAATGTCTTTCATTCATATGAAAATATCTAACAACTGCAAAGGAGTAGACTTAATTTTCCTACATGCACACACACATAGAAACTGCAGATAACACTGTTAAAAACAAATCCCTAATGCTTCATCTATGGGGCAATAGGTATTTTCACTTTCGTTAAATAACCAGACTCTTTAAAACATTATTAAATGTAGATAAGTTTACTGAAATGGAGATGGAAGACAAAACCACGAAAGCAAGTGTCTGGAAAAAAATTGTTATTCAGAAGATACCTCTAAAAAGCAGTTACGTTGAAAGCACAGTCTATCATTTTAAGAAGAGTAATAGTTTTAGATAATGTAAATGAGTTTCTTTAAATTACATGTTGTCACAGCCAAGTTTCAAATATCAAGTGTTTACTAAAATGGAATATATGGACTATTTACTAAGATTACTTCTAATCACTTATAAAAATGGATCAAAAGCAAATTATAATATGATGAATTAAAAACTATTGGGGAAACATTCTATCCTCCATCTTCAACTAAATATTTAATAAAGTGCAAAGACCAAGGGCAATCATTTTGGATGACTGAATGGATATTTAAGAACTGGGTGATGACAACATTTTTTTTTTTTTTTTTTTTTTTTTGAGACGGAGTCTCGCTCTGTCGCCCAGGCTGGAGTGCAGTGGCCGGATCTCAGCTCACTACAAGCTCCGCCTCCCGGGTTCAGCCGTTCTCCTGCCTCAGCCTCCGGAGTAGCTGGGACTACAGGCTACAGCCACCTCGCCCGGCTAGTTTAGACGGGGTTTCACCGGGTTAGCCAGGATGGTCTCGATCTCCTGACCACGTGATCCGCCCGTCTTGGCCTCCTAAAGTGCTGGGATTACAGGCTTGAGCCACCGCCCCCAGCCTAACAACATTTTTTAAAACTGAAACTATCTTTTAAAAAACACTGTAACTTTAATTACTTTATATGCAGCTGCAAGGAAAGCCCTTTATTTGTCAGTTTAACATAGAATTCTCTTTTTTCAAGTTCTGTAGTTCTAATGAATTAGAGGAACATTGTACATAATAATTATTCTAAAATCTAGGTCGGATTTTGTTTAAGCATTTGAAAAAACTCTAGCAATTTGAAAAATACATATATATTTCATTCTGATCTTGCTTAAATTTTTATGCAATGCAAACAAAAGTTGCAATAATTGAAACAACAGTTTTATAATTATTTTATACAAGAAAACTATTTATAGCCAGGCATGGTGGCTCATGGCTGTAATCCCAAAACTTTGGGAGCCTGAAACAGATGAATCACTTGAGGCTAGGACTTTGAAACTAGACTGGCCAACATGGTGAAACCCCGAATCAACTAAAAATACAAAAATTAGCTAGGTGTAGTGGCACGCACCTGTAGCACACCTGTCGTCCCAGCTACTCAGAAGGCAGAGGCAGGAGAATCTCTTGAACCTGGGAGGCAGAGGTTGCAGTGAGTCAAGATTGCGCCACTGCACTCCAGCCTGGCGACAGAGTGAGACCTGTAATAAAAAAAAAAAAAAGCTATAAGCTGCTTTTAAAGTACAGAAACTTTTGAGAAATTTTATTTTTCTAATGGCCTCAATCGAAGCGGTTCAGAATCTGGAAAAAAAATATATTGATTTATAAGATAGAAAACATGTGTAACAAAGTGGATACTATACAGTTTCCTTAGGAATACAAATAACTTGCTCCAAATAACCACAAGTGACTGCATAATTTCTGAAATTCTCACCAGAAAAATCACTATTTTGTGTCAGTCAAATTATTTGCTAAGTAAAGGTCTTTAGCAAAAAGGAAAATGAATGTTGCCTGAGAGAATTAACACAATTATTTAATGGAATGTAAATTCAAAGTAAATTTCACAGCTATTTGTTCCTTTATCAAATACATTTCATTTATTATGTATATGGCATTGAACTAGATGCTGAGGTGACAAAGAATAAAACTCAGTTCCTGACTGAATTAGCATCCAATCAGAATGAATGAGAATTTGACAATTATGCAAATTTTTTAATTTAAAATTGTATCTTGCTCCTCCACTTTGCAAGTAAAAGACATAAAAACAGAGAAAATATGAAAATTAATAAAGACTTTCTCAATGAGTAAAGTGTTGCCAGAGTCTAAGAGAAGTTTTACCTCAACATAATACCGTAACTTGGATGGAAGAAGCATGTTTTGGGGCAAATACTACTCCAACTGTAAACATAGTGATCTTACGCATGTAAATGAAGTCAAGAAAAATCTCTGCTCTGCCTTAATTGACTGCTTTCTGGCTCAGAATTGCAATATTTCCAAAAAAAAAAAAGTAGGACAGGAAAACTATTTGTGTGCATGCATCGTGTCTAACGTTTAAAACAGTTAGGGTGTTGTCATCAAAGGGAACTACTTGTGGATTAGAGAATGTCACCAGATACCCACCAGTTTTAATTATGATGGAAAGAAAAGCTTTATTTTATATAGTGAATAATTTTAGTCAAAATATAAATGTGAAATAAAAAAATACTCAGTGTATAGCCAAATTGCTGACAAAGTTAAATCATAACGGTAAAGCTGGTCAATGGCTTCTTGGAATTTGCAATGGCTGACTTGGCTGTATTTAGACCTGAATAAGAGACTGATGTATAATTTGAAGAAGAATCTGAAAAACAGAAGAAGAAATACTCAAAAGATTTTAGGAAGAATAATGAAAAAAAAAATGTAAACAAACTATAGAGCAACGCAAAAGGAATACATTGAAATGTGAATGTGGCCGTAACTGGAATAGCAATCCCACAGTGGGAACCAGATGAGAATTAGACTGGTGAAGCTGGGGGAAGGCTGGAGAGTTTACTTTCATACAACAACAACAAAAAAACTGACTTTTTTGTTGAGAATATCTGTGAATTACTGAGTAGAAACATCTAATACACTGCCAAAGATAATTTAACCAGAACTCAGAGGAGACATGAGGGCCAAACACATATGGAGGAGAGCTGACCGTGGCAAAATGGATCTGTTTCAAGCAATAAAATGAAAGAGGAAAACAGCAGCACCAGAGGAACTGGCCTTTTGGAATGTCCACTGTTGAATGACAGAAGGAATATGCCAAGGAGATTGTGAGAAAATACGAGAAACTGAGTTAGAAATACAACAAGAAGAATGGATCAAATATTGTGAGGCATTCAGATATAAAGCACTGAGTCAACTTTGCTGATCACAATAGTTTCATTAAGAATTCTTTAAAAACCCCTCTCTGAGGTCTTGGTATTTCTTTACCTTCAGCGTTGGTTAGAATAGACCTCGTTTGATGGCAAGGTAAAGGACTTGGACTGCTTTGGAAATATCGATATATGGAAATATTAACCTTTAATTGTATGTTGAGAGAAATGCTCACACTGTGACAAACACAAAGGAACTGAAGGGGCAGAAAATACACATCTCCTCTGTGACTAATGTTGAATGCTGCCAAGTCCAAAAAAAAAAAAAAGATACTGGTTGGTTGTCAGCGGTTCAGGGAGGGAGACGGTGAAACTATTCTGTATGATAGTGCAAATGAAAGATAACACACTGCATTTGTCAAACACTTTCAACTTTAGGGCACAGAGTGTGCCTTAATGTATGCAAATTTTAAAAAATTCATTCATAAGTTTTCAAGATCCCCAAATTGAATGCAAAATGTGAGAAAAGAGTCTTTTTTTTTTTTTTTTTTCTTTTTTGAGATGGAGTTTCGCTTTCACTCTTGTTGCCCAGGCTGGAGTGCAATGGCGCGATCTCACTACAACCTCCGCCTCCCGGGTTCAAGCGATTTTCGTGCCTCAGCCTCCTGAGTGGCTGGGATTAGAGGCATGTGCCACCACACCTGGCTAATTTTGCATTTTCAGTAGAGACAGGGTTTCTCCATGTTGGTCAGGTGGTCTCAAACTCCCGACCTCAGGTGATCTGCCTGCCTCGGTCTCCCGGGATTACAGGCATGAGCCACTGCTCCTGGCCGAGTCAAACTTATTATAAATGAATGAACCAACCTGAATGGAGCAGGCAGGAAGAACAGTAAGAATGTAAATAATTTACCAATGAGTAGAGCCTGTAAAACTGAGGCAAAATGAGCTATACATAAGCACTGTACTCTAGTTGATCAAGTTGCTTTCTACAAAAGTACGGGCTCACAATTCTGAATTTCCTGTATGTGTGTAATGTAATTGAATAAAGTAAATGAAAGCGGTTTGTGTGAATCAGGATTTTCACCATTGCAGTGGAAGGTTATAGATAAGCAATGACTAGAATGATTCATGTGTTATTGGAGACATCAATATGAACTCATCTCATATTTAGTTTAATAAAAGCACAGATGGTTTCATTAAAATTTCTAGACATATATTTAGACAGTCATTAGTATATGCATATATTTCCTTGCTCTGTCGGCTGAGATCCTAGAAGCAATAATAACCCAGTGGCAACCAGCACCTTGATTTCTAATAATGTTCTCCTGTAAAAGGATCCAGAGCTCTTTGCAGAAAAAAGTTAATACTAGGACTGGGACAGAAAATATATGATATGCCTGGGGTATTTTACAGTGTCAGAAAGTCAGCAAATGTTTAAAAACTAACATACTTAAATACATGGATGAATGAATGAATGAATTAATTAATGAGGGAGAATAGAAGAATCACCCCCCTAGAAGGCTTAGCTGATATCAATGTGTTGTATAAATAAAATCATGCAACAAATTATTTTTAAATGTATTGAAGTCAATGAACCTATGAAATTTAGACTTTCTTTTATATGTAACTAATTGGATATTGGTCAATAAACACTCCCAAATCACACCTAACCTTTACAACTCTTGTTCAAACATTTCTATCTTCATTAATTAAGGTTCTTGGTTGCATGTAAAAGAAATCCAAATCAATATGGCTTAATACAGCCCAGGGTAGATAGATTGACTTCAGCCATTGTAAAACAAAGATGTTGTCATGATATTAGGAGTCAATATTTTTGCCTTCTATCTCTTCCTTCCTTCACGTTAGTTTCTTTATCATGAATGTTTTACTTGATAGAAAAAAATGCCAGAAGAAACTTGTTTTTTTTCATTCTAATGGACTAGCAAAGCAGTCTGTACTAGTTACCCTAGGCCTACCGTAATAAATTACCACAAACTCAGAGGCTTAAAGTGATAGAAATTTATTCTCTCACAATGTGTGGAACAGAGGTCCAAAATCAAGGTGTGGCTTTGTTGTTGTTGTTGTTGTTGTTGTTGCAGGCATTGAGGGAGAATCTGTCCCATGCTTCTCTCTTTGCTTGGATGTCCTAGGTTGGTAGATGCATTACCTCAATTTCCACCTCAGCCTCAACAGCCTTCTCTTCTCTATCTTTGACTCGAACTCTCCATTCTGAGGACATCAGTTATTGGATTCAGTGTGTACCCTAAATGCAGAATGGTTTCCTCTCCAGATTCTTAGCCTAATTACATCTACAAAGACACAATTTCCAAATGAGAGTACATTCACAGCACCAGAGGTTAGGACTTGGATGCATCTTTTAGAGGGCCATGACTTAGCCTATCTCCACCATGAGTTAGGGTCATCAGTTTATTCCAAAATATATGAGCGATGAATATCATTTGCTCTCTAACCCATTTGGACCAAATGACCACTCAGGAATCAATTATAGTTGCCAGAGAAAAAAGTACATTTATCAGCCAGGTAGGGGGCTCTTCCCAATCCAGGATTTGCTTCATTTGTCCCATGTCAACTGAGCACAGAGGGGTCATTCATCAAAGGAGAACTGGATGTTGCTACCGCAATAAAGAATGTTTAACAACTAACTCACAGATAAGCACTATCATATCTGTATCTTTGGATGATTATTGTTTACTGGGTCAGTGAATTTTTGCAAGTTATAATAACATAAGGAAAATGTAATTTTGTAGTTTTGTTTTAGAACACAACAATACAGAGATAATTTTATTTTCTCTCACATTTGCAATGATGTGTCCTTATGCCCTGCTGCTTCGAAGATGACTTAATTGCTTTCTAAAATATCTTAGTAAAACAATAATATTGTATCCTATTTCTGTAAGAATATAATATGAACATACTAATAATGAAAACCTCAAGTAGCTACAAAATAATTGGAATAAAATCATAATTCACATATTTATAGCTGGCATGATTACATTTTAAAATGTATTTTGAAAGCAGTGGGTCATATTTACTTTCTGAAAACACAGCTGAGAATTCATCAGTAGATACTCAAAAAATTGATTGTGCTGAAAAACACTCAAATATTTATTTCATTAGTTGTAAATTTTCAAAGGATGAATATTAAATAATAATAATAATAAACCAGAAGACCATGGACTTACACTTGAATGGTTTATACCTGGTTTACATGCTGCTTAGCAACACACAGGAGTTTGTCATACCTAAATCAATCAGAAAATAAAATTCCACTAGATAATATTACCCATATCCAACATGTGTTATATAACCTTTCGGAAGCAGTTGTTTTTGGACTCTGTGTTCTTAACCCTTTCTTTCTTTTTTTTTTGTTTGAGACAGAGTCTTACTCTGTCACCAGGCTGGAGTGCAGTGGCACGATCTCGGCTCACTACAGCCTCTGTCTCCCAGGTCCTTAGCCTCCCGAGTAGCTGGAATTTCAGGTGTGTGCCACTGCACCTGGCTCATTTTTGTATTTTTAGTGGAGATAGGGTTTCACCATGTTGGCCAGTCTGGTCTTGAACTCCTGACCTCAGGTGATCTGCCCAACACGGCCTCTCAAAGTGCTGGGATTACAGGAGTGAGTCACTGCATCCAGCCAACCCTTCCTAATACTAGAGTTATTCTTAATAATATAGAGCAGATATAAAAGTTATTAGTGATATGGTTTGGCTCTGTGTCCCACCCAAATCACATCTCCAATTGTAATCTGAATTATAATCCCCACTTGTCAAGGAAGGAGCATGGTGGGAGGTGACTGGATCATGTGGCAGGTTTCCCCCATGCTGTTCTTGTAATAATGAGTGAGTTCCCAGGATATCTGGCTGTTTGCTAAGTGTCTGACGCTTCCCACTTTCTCTCCTTCTTTGTCTCTCTCTCCCGCTGCCATGTAAGACATGCCTTGCTTCCCCTTGGACTTCCACCATGATTGTAAGTTTCCTGAGGTATCTCCAGCCATGTGGAACTGTGAGTCAATTAAACCTCTTTTCTTTATGAATTATCCCGTCTAGGATATTTCTTTATAGTGGTATGAAAACAAGCTAATACAATTAGCAATATAGTCAAATCTCCACTAGGAATATTTTGTTGCTTGCATGAAGGTTGATCCAATGACTGCTGCAATTCCTGAAGATGGTAATAGAATTCTAAGATGTCCTGAAAGACCCCCATCCCTAGGCATACACATCTTACATAACCCCTCCCTTTGATGAGGGTAGGATCTATGACTATGCTGGACTTCCACTCTTCTCATTATGTTACCTTATATGGCAAAACTGATACAATTTGTCAGGTGTAATGAAGGTCCAAAGTCTGTTGATTTGACTTAAACCAAAGCGACATTATCCCAGGTGGGTCTGATTTAATCAGATGAAAATGCAAATGAGATAGAACCCCCTGCTAAAGAGGTCAGAATTGAAAGCAGTACAGGCTTTCTGACACTGGCCTTGAAAAAAACAAGCTGACATAAACGCTATAGTCACAAGAAAATGATTCCTGCCAACAGTCAGGTAAACAGGTAAACTTGGAAGCAGAACCTTCTCCAGGCAAACTTCTATTTGGCAATGCAGTCCAGCCGACAGCTTGATTTTAGCCTTGAGAGACAGCGAGCAGAAGAGCTAGCTTAGCTGTATCCATGCTTCTGCCACAATGAAACTGTGAAATAATAAATGTATGTTGCTTTTAGCTGTTAAATTTGTGGTAAGTTGTTATGCAGCAACAGAAATTTAATTAAAAAATAAGATAATAGGACTTACAAATGGCATTTTCTGTGTGTTACATTTTCTAGACTACTACCTCCAGAGGATATGTATTTGTGCATTGAAGTCAGAGGAAAATGTTTTGATAATAAATAGCATTCTAATAGAGTAAAAGCTATCCTCACAAGGAGGGAAGGTTAGAGCCGTCTTAGCTGTTGTGATGCAAGAAAAAATGGGGGTGAAGTTTGGATGGGTTATAAACTAAAGATCTGTTAGTGAGGATCTTAGAGGCAGCCATCTATTATTATGCAAAGGAGGTGAGGGAGTTTATCTGGACTGTTGTTTTGTTTTGTTTTGTTTTGTTTTTTACCATCCGGACCAACATAGTGAAACCCTGTCTCTACCAAAAATAAAACAAACTGGCAGGTCGTGGTGGTGTACGCCTTGTAGTACCAGCTACCCAGCTATGGGGGAGGCTGAGGCACAAGAATTGCTTGGAACTGGGAGGCAGAAGTTGCAGTGAACTGAGATAATGCCACTGCACTTGGCCTCGTTGACACACTGAGACTCTGTCTCAAAAAAAAAAGAAAAAAAAAAAGAGTACAGTTTTTACCTAGCTGTTATATCCTGTTGGATTTACTCAAGGGCTGTTGACATAAAAAAAAGTGCAGGGGAAGGAACAAAGGCAATCCCCGCCACACATCAGATTTGCTATATTGTATTACCTTGGTCTGGATTTTTAATTAAGTTTTCTCATGTGAACTAGTGGCTATTTTGCTGTTGATATGAGGAAGTTCAATATTACAGAAATATTGATGTATTTAATTTGTAGAACAACTGAAGGCTGTTCCTCTTGGAGCAAGAGAACAGTTAGCATCAACCAAGTCTCAAAAGACCAAGAGTGACTGGGCAGGTAGGTAGAGAGTATTACAGATACAAAAGGAAATTGGCCGGGCGCGGTGGCTCACGCCTGTAATCCCAGCACTTTGGGAGGCCGAAGAGGGCGGATCACGAGGTCGGGAGATCGAGACCATCCTGGCTAACATGGTGAAACTCGGTCTCTTTAAAAAAAAAAATTTTGCCTGGCGTGGTGGCAAGGCCTGTAGTCCCAGCTACTCCAGAGGCTGAGGCAGGAGAATGGCGGGAACCCGGGAGGCGGAGCTTGCAGTGAGCCGAGATCCCGCCACTCACTCCAGCCTGGGCGACAGAGAATCACTCCGTCTCAAAAAAAAAAAAAAAAAAAAAGAAAGAAAGAAAGAAAGAAAAAAATAAAAAGAAAAGAAATAAAAGCAAATTGGGACGAGATACTACTTAGTAGGATTCTCAGGAATATTTTTCTTAAACAGCATGATTTTTGTAATCCGATTATGATTTTGCTTTGGGATTATAATTTGGGGACTGAAATGCATAAAATGTTGGGATAGCCAGAATCATAGAGAAGCTGGAGATGGGCTCTGTGAGGTATCAAAACTAGAATCCAAGCACTCAAGAAAAGTATAGAAGTATGAATAGAAATAGAGAGAGCAATAGAAATATATACATGCATAGATATGTATATCAACATAGAGACAGATGTATACGTTCATGTGTGTAGTGCTTACCCTGTTTTCTTTAATAAAATTATGATGTTATAGTTTTATAATGTAAAGATTATTGTTTCTGAAGAATTTATTTGAGGTTTAGTAAAATTATGCAATCTGGACAGATATGAAAAAGTTCAGGCAGATAGGCAAATTATTTTAAACAATCTTAATTGTCCTCATGTCTAATTCTTAATTACAAGCTCAAAAATAAATCTACATATGAGAAGGTCCTCAAATTCAGCCACCACACTTAAACACGTTCTTCAATTAATTTTATACTTTCTTTCCTGTTACAAAGGAGCAGAATCTCTCCTCTGTGGGCTCCTAAACCTTCACATGATTCTCGTTTCCATCCTTTTTACCTCTTTAGGTACCCAGGCACCGTTCATTATGCTTTTTTTTTTTTTTTCTTGGATTTGGTGTTTTTCTTTTTGTTCCAAACATTTCTCACCAGAAATTTGATGTGCTCATATTTCTGTCATAGGCTCACTCTGTCATATGGTTTCTGTCACAATGTAGACTTGCCTGGATGCTACCCATAGCTACTACGTTCTCCTTCCACAGACAAAACACTCCTGAGTTTACTGTATGGATGGTTTCCTACCTTTTCCTACACTATGCATTCCTCAAGGCAAGATAAGTGTTCTGGCTCCTCTCACTCCACTGAAACTCTTATTCAAAGGCACCAATGAATCAGACCTGTAATCTCAGCACTATGGAAAACTGAGGCAGGAAGGTTGCTTGAGCCCAGCAGTTTGAGACCAGCCTGGGCAACAGAGTAAAACTCCATCTCTAATGAGAAAAAAAAAAAAAGAAGATACTAATAAAATATATTATCACTGTCTCCTATTTGGATTCTGACATCCACTCATCTAGTATTTCTCTTATCCACCATTTTCGATTGACTCTTCCTCCTGTTTCCATTCATTTAATATCTGTGTGACTTGGAGTTCTGTTAGGGCCGAGACAATTCTTTTTTCTGTCTTTATCAGTAAGAAATATGGATCAACAACAGTAACAGCATGACCCCATTCAAAGCCCACTCCCACCAAGAATGCTCTTCCTATTTGTCCCTTTTAATTTTATTCATTTTATTTTTGTTTGTTTATTTTTTGAGACAAGGTGTTGATCTGCAGCCAAGGCTGGAGTGTAAAGGTACAGTCAGAGTTTACTGCAGGCTCAACCGACCTCCTGGGCTCAGGTGATCCTCCCACCTTGGCCTCCCAAAGTGCTGGGATTACAGGTGTGAACCTCTTCTACTGGCCCTACCTGGCTCTTGAATGACCTCTGGCTAATAAAAACACAAGTAGTATTATGTAATTTTTGATAAGTACTCCATGACAACATCACCATTAGAATACTCAGAGATATCTTACTACCAAATTCCTAGCTAATTTTTGTTTGCTTTGTGAGAAAAAAATCAAATTTTTATTATTACAAATACTATGTTTAAAAAGAGCTTTTTCTTTTACCTAAAACAAGCAACCACTGGTTGTGTAGTTTATAGCATTCAATGATTTTTACCTCTCATTTATAAAAGCGTCTCAATTTTCAAAAAATATAGTGTACATACTCAGACAAACTGAGTTAGATTTCCAGAACCTTTTGTATTTATTCCCCGGGTAAGCAAATTTATAAAGAAGGAACAATTGATCTTTAAACTCTTCTTATTTTCATTCTCTCAGGGCCATTATCTTCCCCAGTTCATGATCCATTGCCACTCTGCTCCTTTTAATGACTCCAAGCACACTTTTCTCCTGCTAAACAAAGTACCTTTTCAGAAGATTTTCCCCGCATGGCCTAGAAGGTAATTGCTTTCTTAATCCCTGTCAATCTCATAAAGATAAAATGTTACTGCTAGAATAATTCATTTACTTAAGATTATTTACAATTTTAAGAAGTATTGCATAAAATATCTCTTTACCCAAAGGAAAGAGTGCCTCACAGTGAAAACTGCAGTGCCTACACTGACAGCTTGGTTTTTAAATTTGGAAAACAGGCACTTCAAACCGTATCTTCAGGTCTAGTTCATAAAATAGTGGCCCTTCATATATCTCTCAGAGATTTTCTTTTTCATATTTTGAAATGTTCCTTCCTCTACCTTCCGTTGTTAACTTCCATTCTATTTCCTTGGGATTCCTCTACTGCATTTTTATTCTATTTGAAAAGCATGAATCTGTTTGTTTATTCTCTAGGCTGAAAATCTCATTCTCTTAACTTAACTACATTTGTTATATTTCCAATCCAATACTTACTTTTCATAGTTATTTTCAATACTTATTACCTATATTGGAATGCTATTTATTATCAAAACATGTTCCTCTGGCTTCAGTGATACGAATTTGTATCTTGAAATGTATTCAAATTGCACATTTTTTATTGTAATGAATCACAGGCTTGGACATGCACTTTAGTAATGAAAAGATGATATTGCATATAAGGAATTTAGCATATTAAATTGCTGTTTATATATTGACTACTAATAAATGCATATCTCCAGTGCAGACCTCTTGACTCAACTCAATATCCATATATCCACCTGCCTATTAATTGTCTTTTTAGATATTTAATTGGCACCTCAAACTTACGCTGTCCAAAGCAGTCTTTTCTGACATACCCTTTCTTGCTTCACACACATGGAATCCTCTGCCCACAGATTTCTACCATCAGTAAACGAAAATTCCATTCTTACCATTGTTCAGGCCCAAAACATGCCCACCTAGCTCCTTACTTTGCTAGTTCTCTGATATCTCACAATTTGACAAAATATCATGTCATTTTTATCTTCAAAATACAGCCACGTTCTCTTTCTTACTACACCTTTTCCTATTGCTCCGTGCAAATCAGTGCCATCTCTTATCCAGATTATTTCATGGTTTCCTAATCTTGTATCTACTCTTACTGAATTTCCATCTCCTGTCAGACAGCAGTCTTTCCACAACACGCCTCTACTCCAACCCTGTCAGACTTCTCTTTCAGATAGCTGACTTACTGACCTTGCCTATTAATTCTATAATCAGTGTCATTTGGGAGTCTTTTACCTATTAATTGATTTGTCTCCTTATATGTGGCATTTTCCTACTTTTTTCAGTCCTTGGTAATTTTTTAAAACACTGAGACTTTTACTTTGCTGGGTGTTAGTTTTTTTTTTTTTTTTTTTTTTTTTCTCTAATTGGTTGGGGCTGTGTTCTAGGATGGAATTGATTATCTGAAAATAGTTTGATCATTTTAAGATGTGTTTTAGGCTTTGTTAAGTGGATTCAGGACAACATTTGGCACAGGGATGATTTTCCC